>NW_028277631.1:0-300000 GCF_059751315.1 Micrasema longulum
TTCTTTACGTAAATTTGTTAAACAGACAATGTAATTTTTTTCTTTATCTGACTGAAATAATTTACCCGGTATTCTTGATGATTCCACTTTGGTTGACTGAAATAATTACCGCTGAAACACATCATCAGACAACTTCATTTAAATGTTTGATGAAAAATCTGCTGGCAAAATGTGAATATTATAAAGGCGGATAAACAAAAGCGCTTGTCTATGAATACATGAATTTTGAGCCTCTGGATCTCACCAGATCCCCCGAGTTGCTCTGTAGCCAGTCAACACTCTTGCAAAATTTGTTTATTTTCTTTCAATCACCGTGAAAAATAATAAAACTTTAAAAGCTTTCATTGCAACCCTCACTTAGGCTAAGTGTCCACTTGAGATAAAATCTCAAGATCGGTCTCGGGGTGTTGTCCATTTGAGATCACTTGCGGTCTCGACACTGACTTTAGTCTCGAGACCGAGACTATTACGTGTCGACTAGAGAGTCAACACCCAGTCTGCTGTGTGACTTGATCGCACATATGTGTTTTTATTTTTCAAAATGGATTCGCGTCAGGCCCTAGCTTTTTTAATTGCGTATGAGATTGTGCAAAAACGGAAAATAAAAAAAAGAAGTATTGGGTGAGGAAAGGGGGGATCGTCGAATTGACTTTGGAGCCGGTTCAACTCTCGTAAATGAGTTGCGGTGGGAGGATGCACAGCAGTTTAAAATTTTTATTTGGATTTCTGCAGTGGAGTTTGAACTGCTTTTAGATTTAGTAAAACATGCACTCATTTTCTTGTCACGATTCCTGTACAATTGTGGTTAACATTTCATAAAAAATCCTTTTCCTTATAAAGATTTATTTATTGAAAATTTTTCTCATCTGTCCATTGTCGTACACTCATTTTATCAAATTAATTAAATCAATTTAAACACAAAAAAAATGCATTGCGCTCTTTGAGAGTGCTCTCGGCTCTTCTGACATTGACGGAAGACTGGAGACTAGATCTCGAGTGCGGGAATGAATATGTCCACTTGCGACACGTGTAGTCTAAGCGACCAGTAACAACTTGTCTCCGAGAGTGCTCTCAGGCCCATGTACATTTGTGAGTCTGGTCTCATGACTATTCTGTCTCAAGTGGACACTTACCCGTAATTATGGTTGAATTGTGTTTATTCACCTTATTTTAGTTTCCTTGTATGAGTTCACAGTGTAAATTCAAGATTAAAACCACAGCTATAATACCCCTTTTGATTCTGCTCTGGTAAGGAAAAAAATAGCTGCGTAATATTATTACAAAAGTACCTACACCTTTCCGAAAAATGTTTATAAAGCCTGTCTTTCTTCAGTTTCGAATGTTCACTATAAATTTTTGAAAACTGATTTACAAATATTTAATATTTCTTTACGATCAAACCTCGAAAATAACAAAAGAATCTTTAAAAGCTTTCATTGTAGTCCTCACTGCAATAGACACTAGCCACCAAATATACATGGGCAGTACATTTACTTTATTCTAGTTGCCCTGCATGATAGCAAGGAATAAGTGCCTAGTATTAAAAATATATTAATTAGAACATGTTCCGTGTTATCAGCACGCGAAGACCATGATCCCGGCGCACGACTCCCCCCTGGCGGCGCTGGCGTTCAACAGCACGGGCACTCGCCTGGCGACGGCCAGCGAGAAGGGCACCGTGATCCGCGTGTTCAGCGTGCGCGAAGGCACGCGCCTGTTCGAGTTCCGGCGCGGCGTGAAGCGCTGCGTGTCCATCTCCTGCCTGGCCTTCTCCATGTGCTCGGCGTACGTGTGCTGCTCCTCCAACACGGAGACCGTGCACGTTTTCAAGCTGGTGGAACCCACCAAGGAACTGTGAGTAGCGCAAGATGTGTATTTTACCGATAGTGATTAATCACCAATCCAACTGGATCTAACTAGATCTGTAGGATTTTTGCTGGTAGATGCAGGGAACTCCGACCCCAATTGGAGCGACAGAAGATAACGATGTAGTGCTTCGATGTGTGTATTTTACATGTTGAATAATACAGAACTAGCGACTGGAGCGTGAGAGTTACTGATTGAACTTTGTGACTTGGTAACTAAGGGTGCTTCTGCTTATATACTAATGAGGAAGTTTGGTGATTCTTTTTTATTTGTTAATTAATAAGTTTTAATAATTAAACAAAGCCAAAGAAAATTGAAAGATATTTCTATGTATGGTATTATCAGCGCTATGATTTTTGTTAAGTTTTGTGATTTTGAAATTAATCCGCTTGTGACGTTACAAATTCTCTACATTGAGGTGGGTTCGCTACTTGGTAACCGGAAACGTGTCACAACACTCTGTCACTGGTTGATTTCGGAGAACTAGTGTACTAGTGACGTCATTCAATGTAGTTAATTTTTATGAATTGTTTCCTAAATTTTTGAGATACTTCCCCGAACAATAATTATGTGCTCTAATTTTTACCGCGCGTAAGAAAAAAAAAAATTATTTCCAATTTCCCATTACACTCAACTTCCTCATTGTCCATTGTGTTATCTTTACTTCCAATCAGAATTTTTCTATTTCCCTGACCGTCAGCAATTTGAAATCAGTAATTTTGATGTTTTAATTATTTATAACCAGAAAATGTGTAATTCTCCTTCCACACTGTCCTTATGACGATAGTATGTCAGATGACAATTGGCATTGATTTCCGAGTGAGTCCCACATACCTATTACACCCCCCGAAGTACACTGTGGTATGTCTTAATCGGCCCTTTCGCAGGAGAGCAAAAACAAACTTTGAAAAAAATTATAAATGCTCGTTTTTCACAAAAGTAGACCGAATGCTGTCGAAATACGATCATTCAGGCGAGTGTGCAGTAAAACTATGTACTTTGGTGCACAAGTGTTGAGATCTAAACGAGTTTGGAGAAATTTATGTTTCGTTTTCCATTGTTAGTTTTTAGATTTAAAATTCGTACGGCGAACAATTCTAAATGACTAACATTATTCGAATGCCGTAAAAATCATTTTGACTTTCTGTATTTTGCTTCATCATCATTCCCTTTCCGCACCTAATAGTGCATAGGGCACTGCATTAGCACACCAATAGGTAAGATGAGCAGTCTTACGCATCAGGTACCAGTCCAGGGACTAAGAAATATTTTAGTGTGAAAACACCCTTTTAAATAAATATTTCATATCAACCATGTCGGGAATCGAACCCGAGACCTCTCGCATGATAGGCCAACGCGTTGATTATTACACCACGGGGCCAACGAGTATTTTGCTTACCCATACTTAAATAATACCTACCTACTTTTATGTAGTATTTTATCTTTATTTATGTATGTCTATAAAGCATAATGTAATTCGACACTTCAAATTTAAAAAAAATATATTTGTTTATTTGAGAAGTACATAACTTAATTTTAAGTTTGTACCGGTCATGTAAAAGCCGTTATATTTAAATAAATTATTAAGGCTGAGATAAGCATTATCGACAAAATCAAGAAAGGAGTTCTGCTTTGGTTTGAACATGTAGAGCCAATGAACAGTGGAAGAACGGCTAAAACTATTTACCATGCGAATGTTGAATGTTGACTGGAAGAATTATGTTTCGATTCTGCTTAAATTATTAGAGAATTCTGTCAGTACATTGCGTGCATGAAGTAGGTTGAGATAATAATGGTGTGGTCATGTACTTTAGCCCAAATATCCACTGATAACATTAGTGCGGTTGTTAACCGAAGATTAGTGACATACATATTATTTAAAAATTTTATACTTCACAAGAATACTCGATGTAATTGAATTAACAATGTATTCGTCACTTCAACTTCCTAGGGAATAAGGGTTTGCCTTTGTATTCAAGCTGATAAATAATATAGTTCTGTGTGTGAAATAGAACCAGAACCCTGGACGATGTTTTTGACTCGATGGCTGCTCTCGGATAAAAATACTGAAGAAAATCGAGTGGAGATAAAGTCTGCCTCGTTGTGTAGTGGTTGACGCATTCGCCTATCATTCTCCGCGTCCTGGGGTCGAACTCTGGCAAGGTAGATGTGATATGTTGATTTTAAAGGTTGTTTAAATGGCATATTTCATTATATTTTTTTATTAAAATGTACAATACAGCACTACCGCCAATTACAATGTACAAAAATTGTATTATTAGGTAATTATAAAAATATGTTTTTAAAAAACAGCGCAATAGAATTTTAAGGTTCAACATATAAAGACGAATACATTGTGATACGTAGTTAGAGAGAAACAGCCTAAAGCTGGTAATCCCAGCATGAAAAAGATCATTCTCCCCACAGGCATCATCAACAGTAAATTTGTCCCGCTTTCTGGAAGAACAAACGGTCTGTGTTGCCCAGTTCTTAAATAGTCGCTCGGTACGTATAATTTTATGCGTTCCAGAAGTTTGAAGGCCATCATAAGCGTGGCAATGCTCCTTCTGGCCCGCAGACTTGTGATACCGAGCATACCTAAAACGAACAATGCTGGGTACTGCAATGGGTAATATCCATACTCTCTCATGTAGAGGTAACGATGAAACTTCTTCTGTATTGTAAGTGTAAGACTGATCACCTCACCTTCATCTAACACATGATCGAAACACGCTGCGTATGCACTACTGGGTTTCAACCCAGCCTTGTCCACAAACATTTGTATAATGTCAAGAACTGTAGTAAGGATCCATCGTGTCTCGTTGCAGTCCCCGGCAGCCGGAGGAGAGCGGCTGGATGGGCTACCTCAGCAAGGCCGTGTCAGCGGGAGCCACGTACCTGCCAGCGCAGGTCACCGACGTGTTCTGTCAGGGCCGCGCCTTCGCCAGCGTGCACCTGCCTGTGGCGGGCGTAAGGAACGTCTGCGCCATCACCACGTATGTATCGCACTCGCACCGACCGCCTTATTCCTAGTTCAAAACTATACTTCGGCGTAAAATATTTCCATGTCCCTATTTCTATCTAGATTTTAAAAATGTCAAATGAATCTCATGTACATCAATAAAGGTTTCAGCTCTTTAACTTCACAAAAATCAACAGATCATACATAGGCAAAATGGTTGAATACGCACTTTCACAGAGATAGGTACTGCCCATTGTCAACCCCATTTTTAAGCCAAGATTCGTTAGTTTGGAGAAACAATTACACAGTTTGGGAATTCCCCTAATATTAGTGACAAAACTTATTGCCATATGAATAAATATTTCATATTTAGAATGCCATAATAATAAAATAGTAAAAATAAATCAGTTGGCAAGCGCGCGCCCACGTCTCATCGCCGTAATGATGCGCTGAATGGCGGCATCGTCCATAGAAAGCAACTCTTCAGCGACAGATTGAACTTTTTGAAAAAATATTCAGTTCAAATTTAGTCTCATGTTCAAAACATTGTATATAATGTTGTGCTCTGATTCAGTTGATATTTCAAAGTCGGCAGCTTACTGTCTTATAGTCGCTCGACGATCTTCAAGCGCTATTTTTTAAACTTTTTACGATTATTTTTATTTCTTCCGAAATTGATGTGGCCGGACGACAAAGATGAGGCAAGTCTTCAATCGCTTCTTAGCCCTCTTTAAACACTTTGTACCACTCGTATGCCTGTGTTTTCTACAAAGCAGATTCCCCGTAGGCTTTTTGTAACATTTTCAATGCGTTTTCGCTTGAAATTTCATTGGAAAGACGAAACTTAATGTAAATATTTTGCTCAACTAATTTTGACCTAGTAAAATTTGCAGAACATACGATTAACTTGTTTATACAGCTGCCACAAAAAAAACTACATGACAGATCGCACTAAAAATTGACACGTATGTCTATGACAGTCCTTTCAACCTTAAGGGAAAAAAATACCCCTAAGTGTGATTTTTTTCAATTACAAAGTCTAATTCAAATTGAAACATAATAGTATATAATGCGCCAAGTAAGTAAAACAGCAAAGTAGGGCATTCCAATAATGAATAGTATAATTATTTTACTATTACGCATTGTTAAATTAATCTTCATAATGTTTTTTTATTTTATTTTTGGACCATGTTATTTCGAGACCGTGTAAAACGAGGTTCCAGTGCATTTACATTTACTAAAAAAAAAATTTGTGTCAGTTTGTCGAAGCAGCTGCGGTTGCTGGTGGCGTCAGCTGAGGGCATCCTGTACATGTACAGTATGGACCCCGTGGAGGGGGGGGACTGTCCACTCGTCAAGCAGCACCGCATCGCCGGGCCCGCCATCACGGCCGCTCCCTCTGCCCAGCCCCTGCCTATTCAGGCCAAGGGTGAGTGCCCCAACCACTCTACTTTACTTACCACTAAATTAGTCAACAGGTATAGCTTTGTATATTTTTATTTAATCAAAATAATATACAGTGAAACCTTAATTTGATTTTTTATGGGTTAAACGGGTTGTCTGTGTCCGGGCAGTTCTGTGTGTGAAATAGAACTGAAATCGTGGACGAGTGTTTGACTCAGTGGCTGATCTCAAGTGAAAATCTCGAAAAAAACATCCGCCTCGTAGTGTAGCGGTCGGCGCATTCGATTCCCAGTAAAATATTTGTTTTTTAAGATGGTTTTCCACTGAAATATTTCAATGTGAAGTTAAAATTTATCTACGAAGTAAAATTAAGTTTTCTGTATGAAAAATCTAATATGTTTACAATTTTTTTCTGAACGTGTTCATTGACAGGTTAGTGACGAAGATACTTTGAACTTTTTTTTTACAAATATTCACATTTATATACATAAATATCGAATGTTAGTTTATACTATCTCGATATGTACCAATGAACATAGCATTTGGAATCACAGCCTTGAAACGTATCTATAAAGCATTTCATTTAACAATTCGATGCCCTATGCACCACCGGGTGTGGATAAGGTTTTGATGATAGTGATGAGAATGACATGGGAGTTATGGTATTTTGGGATCCTAATTTAAGTCTCATACACACTTGGAACTATTTTTATAGCAATATAAATGCATCACATTATGACATGTGTAAATACCTAATAAAATAAAACAATAAAAAATATTATTATTCATTCAAATATGTATGAAAATAACACATTTATTTGTTATTAATTTCACCTTTTTTTTATTGTTCTGATATTGTAGATAAATAATGAATGACAGTTTGAGCTACTTTATAGATATTAAAATAATTTGATAAAAAAATATTGCTATTTGATAAAAATAAGGATTTTAAAAATATTATGTACCAAATGCACGAGAATTGGGGTTGTTTTTATGAAATTTACGAAAATTAAATAGGACAGCGATAAATAAATAGTGTTATGGCGAGTAAAATGTTAATTCCGGATATACGTATTCAATGAAGGTTTCACTGTATTATATTTCACCAAATATTTACAATATTGAGTAAGATTCCCATGATAGGGAATATTTTGATTTTCAAAGTCAAAACAAAAATAAAAAGAGGGTAAATAAAATGATACACAATAATGATACAAAAATTTATGGAAATAATTTTATATAAAGTTCATACTTGGGAAAAGAAACTAAGATGATACGCATAATCTTAAGGTGGTTGGTTTTTTTTTGTAGTTTTTGTTAAGAGATAGATAGTACTGTCCTGTACACATTTAAATTTTCTTTGTCATATCTTTAACATCATCCGTTTATCTCTATTTTTGAACTGGATAGAGGCTCTGACAATGAGGAAGTTCTGTGAATTTAAAAAATATATTTGTCAATAGACTATCAAACTAACCCAATTTTTTTTTTTAGTTTTGTTTTGTCGTCGCTATGTTTTTTATTTATTATGAAGTTTTGTAATTTTGAAATTCCTCCGCCCGTGACGTCACTAATTGTCGTCGGTGAGCTAGCTCCCTGGAAACCGGAAATCTATCACAACACTCGGGTGATTCGAAAGAACTTTTGACGTAGTTCATTTTTATTAAAATATTTTTTTTCATTCATTTTGTAGAAACTTCGCCATACAATTAAATGCGCTGATTTTTACCGCATGTCAGAAAACATTTTTATATACTTTTTCCCATACCACTGAACTTCCTCATTCTCGAATATTCTTATTAGTTTTAGCTACACTGTATGGACAGTTTGTTTACATTACCTTTTTTTATTTATTTAAATTTCACATTATTAACTTGTAGGTTATTTCGGTGATAGTTTGAGGCACCTGTAACGTTATTTTGATGTTCGGTTTTATTATTATTATCTTAATCCAGGTTTACACACGTAATCACAATGACTGTAATTTGTACTCACATATGTAGTATTTTGTAGTAAGATTAATTATTTATTATCTCTTTCAGAAGATAAATGTATGTGCACAAGTAAATAGTTCTGAAATATATTTTACCTGTGAATGTCCTTTTTTTTCACTTGCCTTTTTAACTGTTGTTTTTAATAATTTATACTTTTGAAATGTTGGTTTTGTAATGCTATTTATTATTTGCTAGTATTTTTCGCTTAACAGTGCACGTTCTGGTGTGATTTCTATATTACGCACTTATCTCCTGTTGGACTGTCTATGTAACTTTGGGTTGGGGCAATAACTTCGCTTCGCTTCTTCAGACTTCACATTTAGCCGTTTTTCCGCCAAGTAAATACATATTTATATTCCAGTACTGTAGATAGTAGAATAATTCTTCTCGTATTCAGTTGGAGTTTGCCTCACTTTACCGAGTGATATAGTTAATATAATCGTATATCTGTGTAATAAACATGTACAAGTCTCGCCATTGCCAATAACAACTAACGGCCGACCATTGATGCAAATTGGGTTACAATATTTTGCCCTTTTTGCGATGCCAGTTTGCCGTACATTGACAAAATTACCGTATTGTAATTCCCTTTTTATTATTTACCTAATTATTTATCCCCCCATTGTATATTTGTGTTGATTTGATTATATTATATGGTTCCCCATTATTCTCAGTTTTCCCTTATCATTTTCCTCATCCATTTTCTTTTATTTTCCGCTAAAAGTATTAAATAGTCTGCGATAATTTGTCAAGTGGAGTAAAACTAGGGGCCTGTGTTGGAAATGAAAACATCTTTTATTTTTCAGGTTCCTTTAATTTAAATATCTAATTCTTTAAGTATCTCGCTAAAGACGGTATTCTTTTTTGCTGTTGCGAATGAAATTACATACATGTATAAAAAATCCCCTCACTCGCAATATAGAATGTTCTTTAGTATGCTCAAATGTTGTTTTTGTGAGTTGTATTCAAACTAACGTAATCCCTATTAAATATTAATCTAACTCGCAGATTTAAACTCACTTATGACTAATGATTGTATTTTTTCTCTCTGATGTTATTTTGGCCAATGTATGTGATGACCCCGTACAAAATTATCTGCGCATCGCATATCGCCGATTACAGCGATGGAAAATGAAACCCTAATAGGACTCGTAAATGACGGGATATGGAAACTACCGTGGATCTCGCAGCCGATGAGGGGGCTCCGGCGTTAAAAGCGATACGAGTGTAGTCGTCACGTACATTGGCGCGACTTGCGGCGGAGCAGCTCGGGCCGGTGAACCTCCGCATCGTTCCATCCCCACCACTTCGCCCTGTTCCGTTCTGTTTGTAGTAAAGTTTTTTGTGTTTCAAGGAGGCAACACGTACGCAGGCGCTCTCAGAGGTCGTGACCCCGATCATATGTCAGGTACTGGTCAGTATTTTGAAAAAATCAAAAGCAAAACATTTAAAACAATCCACCAAAATCCCCTTTACGTAAATTCTCTCATTTTCTATCTGTCATCTCGGTTGCGGATTATTTTTTACAGACACAAAACGGGACATCGCCGAATAGAATTCAAATTTTCAATCTAACAATCCAACCCTGTCCGAGTGAGAAATCCTCTCTTCACTCGCTCGCAATTTTTACTGTCAATTAAATTCTCGACACTCGTCCAATGTGACGTGCCGGTGACAGTAATCCCACTCATTACTCTCCCAACTTTCAGCTCAATATGACAAATAGTAAACCGAACAAAACCGAGTGAGAAGCCTTTGATTATTTCAAGATGAAGTATTTCTAAAATAAGAAGAACACAATGTACGTGTTTTACACATTTTGTTAATGTAGAATTTGTAAAATAGTTTTGTAATGCTTATATATGGAACTAAGAATGTCTCTTCAGCCTCCGCCATAGTGGGGAGTGATTCAAGGAGCTAAACAGACTGAAGTATTCCACCTTATCTTAGTTCGTCGCCTCCTCCGTATTTCACCATCCACCTACAGCACCCACAGTACCCCTCCCCTCCCGGCATTGCTTATTCCCATTACATATTATTTTATACGCTTATATTAGTTTGTTTCATTTTTATCTAGAAATAGTCACCCCGAAATCATCTCCTTTTTAACTACATATACTAACAGTATCAAGTATAAAATCTTACTTAACATTAGATTTTTATTCAAGGCAAACTCATTTTGTGAATGAATATAGACAATGTATTTACTTCACAGGTGAACACGTAATTAGACTTTTTTTAATATTGAATCATCAGTTGTTAACATCAGTGGTAAATCGACACTAATCACCAATGTTTCACTTTATTATTTTTCTTTCTTGTCTCGAACGAGTTTGCTCGCTTTTATGATATAAATAAATGTATCTTGATATTTATGGAAAATCAGTATATTAACCGCTGGTTTCAAAACCTCGATGAATATAATCATGTCTGAACAATTCCTAATCGAGTAATGGTAATAAGAAATAAAAGGAAGCAAGCTCTAATTATAAGATTGCCGGTGCGACAAACGCGAGATTAACCCGTGATTGTGTTTGTCCATTTTCATTTGCTCGGATCGTGCAGAGTCGGAGAAATTCCACGAGATGACCACGGCGGCCGACTCTCCGCCGCGGGGAGGCTTCAAGTTGGACGATGACCGAGAGTTCCCTCCCGTGTCCCAGGACTAAATGTCGCCGCCCGGACCAGACTTTGCCATCCGGACTGGACATCACCACCCTGGGCCCGGACGCCTGATTTACTGTCGACGCTACGTGCAACAATCATTCTACTCCGTTACTTCTCCTCGACAAAAATACGTGTATTGCTTTTTATTTATTATTCTCTTACTTAGGCCCGAATTATTCTTCATTCTTATATTATTAAACACTTGTAATAAAAGGTCGATAAAGTCATCAAACAAACACTGATTAACATCTAATTGTGATCTTTAAATGAAAATCTCTGTATTCATCTTAAATTCAATACTTATATCATTATTATTAATATTATTCGGAGGTAAGTTGAGAAAAATAAGGTTGAAACATTTTTTTTAACTTATACAAGAAAAAGCTCTCATAAATGTCTACTCTGACTTTATTGGCCGGTGATGATTGTCATTTTATGGTTAGTTTCATATTATTTTTACTATACAGTTGACTCAATTTAACAGGGTCAGGTTTACTTATTAAAAAAAAAATACACCGCAAGATAAATTCTGCAATCACCAATCTTTAGTTAGAAAAAATATTTTTTGCAATGAAAATAATTAATGGTATTTTTTTCTGCCCTGATTCTGATTAATTGATGTCGCCTTGAAACAGTTTATTTTATAGTTATCTTATAAAATCCTCAATATTTCAATTATGTAATTAATATTTTTATTTTAATACTTTTATTTAATGTGTGTTTGTTGATTCGTCAGGCCCGTCACCAATTTTCAAAACATTCTATATCGACTATGGTAGATATTAATTTTTAAAATGGCTATTTTGTTTACATTTCACATTTCAAATCCGTTTGCGCTTTATCATTATTTGAATCACTTCACTTGTTACAAAAATATATCAAACATTTCCGCTCGGTAAAGACTCGTATAGCCAGTCGGATATGTTGAATAAAAGAGTTAGTTGAATATGTATTGTAAAATTCCCTCATAATATTATATCAATTGTAAATGTGTCAGTTAGTGTTAGAGGGTGTGAATGAAAAATGTTTTAAGACTCTGGTAAAATTGTAAATAATTTTAAATTGTAATGTAATATTATCAAATGTAGTAGTTAGGTTTCACCTTGTCATTTTGTATCAAGGTGTCATGATGCTTAGCATAATAACAAGAGATGGGAGATCTCTGTTCGTTTTATTTTTGAAAACTTATCAAGGCCATTTTTCAACATGTCGAGACACAAAAATGATGAAATGTTATATTTTAAGATTAGCGCGAGACAAAAAGGAAAGTCGGCTTAGAAAAATCGGTGTTTATCGTTTAAATGAATGCTTTCCTCCGAAGTCTCGCGCTCACATATACGCTAGAGGCCTTTTTGAAAATTACTTTCAAGGACTATAAAAATAAAAAGGTAGATTTTGAGTTATGAAGGTAAATGTACGTATAATGTAACTTCCCGAGAAGTTGATGTCTACAGTACGGAGCTTAATATTTCACCTGTTGTAATAGTTAGATGTCAACATGTTGTAGATTGCTGTCTGCATGCGCCAAAAAAATATTAAATTAATAAAAATAGAGGAGTTGTAAATAGTTGCCCTTTACAATATTTGAGTGAGAACGCAATATCAGGGCGAAATTAGGTCTTAATAATATAATTACATTTCTTCACCTACTTAAAATAAGAATATATTTTTTCCTAAAATATAAATAACTCCCCAAATATTTTGTTGACAATCTCTTAACATACATTATCAAGTGTACATTTTTATGTTTAAGTAATAAAGTGAATATTGTGGAAATCATGTTTTTATTGAACGACGACCGACGCATCGTGAGAAAAACTTTACTCTCTTCACTCTCTTCGGACACTGAAATTCTAATACAATAATTCTATTTAATAAAAAAACGACTGAAGCCAAATAATGAATGTCGAGTGTTTGGAGATGAGAAATTAGATCGCATATTGGGGCTACTTTGATTTAAAAAAATCTACAATAACTTAGTCGAGATCGGAATGGACCAAAACCAGACAAATTATATTTTGGTAACATCGTTTTTCCGAAAAAAATAAACAGTACAATCTAGAAATATTGTCGGTTTGATTTGGGCGTGCTGCGCTTCTAAAATTGAATTGTAAATAGCGGATTATTTTACACCTTCACATGTTAATGTATATTAAAAATAAACTTGTACAGCAAATCCAAAATTATTTCACTCAAAAATATATAAATGTGATCCAATACATGCGGCAAATTTAGTTTTAATTCTTTTGTAACGTATTCCCCTTCTAGAATTATAACCTTACCAAAATATTGTGATTTTTTTATTGTTTCCTTTGTAAATTGTGTCAATTCTGCGGCAGATTTGCCAAACATACGAAAACACGCGACTCGTTTGTTGTTAGAGTAAAAGAAAGAGTAATTTCTTAATGTTTTGAGTATGTCCAAATGTTGGCAGACTGGCTGGATTTCCTCCCTAGGGAGTTATTTAGACCTAAATTTGTTGCAACAGAGAGGGAAAACATTTTTGAGAAGGGAATATGTAAGTCTAAGAATGTACAAGGCTTATGACATGTCCGGCTGGTTTGAGTAGCCACTTTACACGCTGTGTAACATTCACCATTCTGGCTATGTTTGTCCCTGTAAATGCCTAGCCTTCCATATTCCCTTCCCCAAAATGTTTTCCGTCTCCGTTGCATCAAATTTAGAGTAATTTCTTAGCTTATTTGTACGTCTCTCGGTCGAGTCCCATTGCCTTATTGACATTGTAATTTATTTAATGTATTCTGTATATATACATAGAGAAAGAGACGAGAATTGAGATGTTTATGTGTTGATCAACACAAATTTGTGCAGTTTCCTCATTGTTTTTCCTTATATTTTGCTGCTCATGTGTTGCAAAAAAAAGAAATAAAATTTTTACACAAAACTGAAATTATGTGCTCGTTATTTTTACCTATCCATAAGAAAAACGTTACTGCAAATTATGAAGACAAAGGAAGAATGCAAATATTGAAAATGGTCTGTAGGTCTCTTACAAAAACATGATTAATTAAATTTTAAAAAACCTAAATCAATAACAATCCAGGATCTTTGAAAAATATACATTGAGAAAAAAATTAATGAAAAACCACCGAAGACGAGAAAGGTCCTGCCTAAACATAATTCTAGCTAGTCGGGACATGAAACAAAGAACCTCTGTGCATTGTAAAAACAGTGAAAGGAGGAAATGAAAAAAAATACTTGGCATACAAATATTTTTATTTTCCTAGTCATATAAAATTAGAATTCTAATTTCTGACAATATTATCCCCGCCGCGCCGGTCAATGCCATTACAATACATACAGTGTGCGATTTAGGAAAATAAAACAATGAACGTAACAATTAAAATTATGAAAATAATATCTTCCAATTAAAATAAATAATTATTTAGAAATAGTCAAAATGATTCTTATAAAGATCAGAACTACATATATAATTAATTTGTATTTTCAGCAATTTCAGACAACTTTTTTTACTTTAGAAAGTATTTGGGAAGTGTTCTTTTGTGGAGTATTTTAAGAAATTAATTTTTAATTTTTTTCTAAAACAGATCCTGCTGTCATTTAAATTTTCACAATCGATTACTAAATCTGAAAGTTGTTGAAATACATGTTGGTTGACTGGGAAAATTTGCACCGCCCCAAATAAAACCTGTGTTGATGTAAATAATTTATCGATGCTCAATTATATTTGTCGGAGGTCAAATTGATTCACACCTAATCACATTTTAGTTTGCAACACAGATTTTTTGCGATCAATTAATTTTATAATCTTTTCTTTGTTAAAATCAGTAGGCCTTTAATAGACATATATTAGAAGAAATGATAATGGCATTATATGATAGCAATACACAGGATTGAAATAAAAAGCAAAAAGTTTTTGTTTTGAAAGGCACAATAAAAAAAAATATGAAAAAAACAAGAAAACTAATATGAAACTCTTTCAGTTCCTGAACTTAATTGAGAACAATAAATTCAATTATGTTTAACACATTGTAGTCGGGCGCTTCGAACAATAGACTCTAGCCTATAGCGGGTGTTTTTCGCGATTAGCGCAAAAATATATCGCTTTCTTAAAATTGACACAATTTCTAAACCAAATAATATTTTCGATCGAAATTTTCAAAGAAATCATATTTGACATTTGATCATCAAAAATAAATAAATTTAGGTAAAAAGTGGTCAATAATTGGTTTTACTTTGCATAATCGGTCGGAACTATCTATGATTTCTTCATTGTTAGAAAAATGCCACGCTTTCCATATCTGCCGAAACCGGTCTCTGGACATCGTTTTAGCAAAATAAGGAGTTTCGGTTGTTGGTTCAGTAGACCAGTACTCGTCCCTTATATCCTTTCGAACTTGTCCCATCAAAATAATCAGCCCCAAAAACTTTTTCATTTCTTTCAAAGTAATATTTTTCCACTTTCCCGATTTTTTATATAATTTGTAATTATGTGAGTTTTGGTGGTAATATCTATTAGATTCGTTTATAAAATATTCAAACAAATCATCACCGATAAATAACTCTATCGCATCACTTACAGTTTGAGGACAATGGACATTTGAATTCAAACCGCAGCGGCCTAAAAACGATTCCAGAACTGGAGGATTATCAAACGATGACCACTCGTCCACATCCTCATCTGAGCTCGTCTCCGAATCAGAATCACTTTCAATAGTGCGACGGTGAAACGTTCTAGGTCTTGGTATTTGTTCATCATCACTCGGTTCTTTGTCTGACAACTCTTCAATGTCATCATTCCATGAACAATTAGATAAATTGTCGGCATACACTTCATCGTCACTATCATTGGCTTGTAAAGACATTTTTGTAGGGGTAACGTCCTATACAATGCTAATATATTCAAATAAGAAAATACCAAACAGTAAACAAAACAGTGCGAGCGGTATGAAAAATAGTCCAATACGTGAAATGACTCAAACTAAACTGGAGATTGAGATCGCATAAAACTCTAGATTTCTGGCGACGCCTTTACAAGTGGCACACTAGCCAATCCGGACAAGGCATCTCAAATAACGTCGACAGACTGTCGCCTAGCACCCCAGGTAGCAAATCACCCTTCAAGGCGTTTTATTTCACGCTGATAACAAACCCGTTTAATGCCGTTTCCCGCCAACAACCGACAGTCGACAAAAACGGCATTTGCCGTGTCCCGCGGTTGACCGACAGTCCGCGAAAAACGGCAAATGCCGTGTCCCGACGACAATGTGTTAACAGAAAATGTAGTCCAAAGAAATGTATAAAAAGTACAATGCACTATTTTTGTACCTTTAAGGTCAAACAGCGCTAGAGTGGCACGGCAACATGAAATATTATTTTCATTGTTTTTGGATGAAACAAACTGCGCATTCGCTGATGACGCTGTAGTGCGGTTAGACCTTTAGGGTTAAATAGAGAGATAAAAAAAGTCTATGTATTCCAAAATTATTCTTTGTTTTGGCAGTAAGGCTTCTATTTGATTTTTAAAATCACATAAAATAATTTTATACAAAATATACATAAAACGTAATCAGACATTGAAAAAATGGAATCCCATCGTTAAGCTAGTCAAAACTCTGACAAACTGATGAATGTAATTCTTTATACAAAAGCTAAAAATCTTACTTTTAGAGCTTGTAAATTTACAAATACAACAATTGCAGTTGGTTGAGATTTGTTGAATAGTAGAATCGGACTATGTATAGAGTACTGCGCACCACACTCGGCTGGCAATGTACCTGCAGTGGGCCTGTCTGAGGAAGCTTCGGGATGTTGTTCCACCCTCCCGAGGAGGCGCCCAGCATACTCCTGAAACATGGCAAATTCAAGTAATGAAATTACAACAATGCACACGTTTGTCAAATATTCGCGTTAAAAAAATAAATAATCGGGAATGTTGCGTACCTATCATAAAATTAAACAATTCAGACCAAAATGGACGCTGAGTCGTTGGAACACTACACACCATCCCTTGGTAACTGCACATTTGTGCATCTACCATGTGTCAGGAATCAGCGAGCAGCATGTTAGCCACATGTCCGGAAGTAACTACCAATAATCTACAAAATCTACACTTCGAATATCTTTTTTTTGTTGCTAACCATAGTGAAAAGCATGAACACATGACAAATTATCTACACTGCTCAATGTTTATTTTTTGTAAATTTATTGATATGATTTTAAGTTGCTAGAATTCCACTTGTCCATGCACTTCATAGCTGCAGACGACTGGTAATCTAGCTTCAATATGTAAATATTATCAACTATCAAATAGGCGGCCTCCGTGGTGTAGTGACGCTTGACTCACACACGAAAGGTTCCGGGTTCGATTCCCGGTGAGAACACAAACATTAAAAAATGTTCTTTTTCCCAAGCCTGGGTGTTCTGTGATGTGATTCATCACTGTAATTGGGCCTCCTGGCCTGTTGTGCAAAAACAAATAAATCAAATACCTAAATTTTGTAAATCGGGTCTAGAATTTTAACAGTTTATGTGCTCAGTAGCTGCAAGACTAACTTTCATGTTTAAAAATGAGTTATTTAATTTTATTTAAATATTAAAACTTAACTTCACTGTGAAATTAAAACATAATGTAAATGGGGGCTAGATTTCTTAATTTCCGTGCGCTCTGCAGCTGCAAGACGTGCAGGGATATTAATTGATTGTACGGCGCCCTTGAAGTGATTTTCACAAAAATGGTGCTATATAAATTATTAAACTATAATAATAATACACTACGGGGCACCCTGCATTCTGGAGTAATACTTAACTGGTCAAGTTAGTGCTAAAAAATCTGGAAAAATGTTAAATCAACTTAGAAAAAAGTCTACGCTAAAGGGAAATAGTATTCTACACTATGAAAACATATGACATATCTTGCCTTATGTAAAGTTATACGGCGGAAAAAACTACAAAGTTAAAGTTCTTTTCAAAGTGAAATCTGTTCAGCTTTTAAATTTGAGACTTTCATAATAATTGTGGTGTTTTATTTTATTACCTACCCACCTACATAAGTTCTCGATAAAAGACTCGGTTGATGAAGAAATCATTACAAAATGTAATTCAAAGAGAAATAAGTAAGAAGTTGTAATATTTTAAATATATTTTATAGATTGATGTTGCATACGCCGGATTGTCTTCTTACCTCGAATGAAATTATCTCGGCAGGACGCAGATTTCGCAGGTGTCCTTGTGTGCGGGGTTGTGATACGTACAGTGGGGACACGTCCACACGGGACCTTCTTCCATTCCAGGAGCGGTTCCAGACGTCAGATCAGCGCTAAATAAACAAAATATTTAATACCATAACTCTTATTATTTTAAAACAATAACAGCTGTTATAACACTTTTACAGAAATAAACAAGTTGGATAAAACTGCATAATTGAAACAATACACGGGGAAAGCAAATACATGGAATGGAAACAGAAATATTGAAAATAAACAAAAAAAAAAGTAATAGAGATAGCTCACGCCTAAAACATGTGAATTTAAATCGAA
Source organism: Micrasema longulum (assembly GCF_059751315.1). Lineage (NCBI taxonomy): Eukaryota > Metazoa > Arthropoda > Insecta > Trichoptera > Brachycentridae > Micrasema > Micrasema longulum. The sequence goes on from NW_028277631.1 coordinate 18,414, forward strand.
CAAATATGGTATGTACAACAACAATAATAAATGTTAAGACAATAATGAGGTAGTTCAGTGCCTAGGGAAATCGGACATAATGCTGCACGCGGCAAAAATTAGAGCATTTAATAGTAGGGCGAAATAACTAAAAAATGTATGAAAAAAAAATTATAAAAATGAACGACGTCACTATTTTGCAAAAATCAAGTATGCCGAGTAATTTCATGAATCACAAAACTTAAAAAAAATCATAGCGCACTGATAATACGATACATAAAAAAATATATAATTTTTTGCTAGTTTTATCGTTGAGAATTTGTGACGTCACAGGCGGATTAATTTCAAAATCACAAAACTTAACAAAAACCATAGCGCTGATAATACTATACATAGAAATATGTTTTAATTTTCTTTGGCTTATTTTAATAGTCCATTAACAAATAATAAAAAAAACCACTGAACTTCCTCATTACCTCGGAGTAATAATGGGATACGGCTGTAGCGACGCCATTTCACTTTATCGCATAAAACAATTTTCGTTCAGTTTTTGGTTTACCTAAAGACATGTACTGTACGGCTTCGTCGCTGCGCTTGCGATTATTGACCTGAGTGTACCTAATGCCCATTGTTTTGTAATAAACTATAGCTAACTTCGTGATTGATAATCCTAGAATGATTTTAGTTATATGGGCGGCTCTATAGCCTTATTATTACTCCGAGATAATTATCAGGTTCACGGACCTGGGCCGTTCCTGGTTGCTGGTTGTGTCGCTATAAACCGTGGCTCTGTATTCAACTAATGTATAAATAATGTTTATGATTAAAAAAAAAAAAAATAATAATAAAGAAGTCGAGATTGCGATTTGTGTTAGAAAGGAGGATTCTTGGCACAGAGGATTTAAAACTGTAATTAGTTTCATGGTTTCCTGTTTGAAAATGTTGGTTCTATCTAAGGATTCTAGATGTAATTATTAAATCGATTAAGTTCAGAAGCTCATTATATTGACATAGATAATCATCATACTAAATAATCATATAGGCCAAAAAGGAAAGCAGTTCTTAACTGTATCACATAATTATGCATGTTTAAATATTTAACATAAACTACTTTTCATTTAATATTTTTCCACCATAGGTTTTAACATTTCGAGGTTGACGTTATTTGACTGACCTAGTATGGTGTTCTGTGGCAGCTATCAACTGCTCTACTGTGGCCCAGTGGTCCGAGTGTCTCCAGCGCGTGGCCAGGTCGGAGTCTCCCGTCCGCACGGCCGTCAGGATATCCTCCATGTGCGGCAACATAGGAAGGGCCTCCATGGTGGCTATGTACAGGAGCACGTGGAAGTCTGTCATTGCCTGTTGAAGAATATACCAAATTAGGTACATGCTCTAGGCGACGCACAAACCGCACGAAAAAAAGAGTAAGCTTCGAGTCAAGATCCTAATGTCACATAATGTAGGAACAATAATATAGTTTATAGTAGCACAAAGATTCACTTTGCTTTAATGATAAGCGGTAGTTTAAAAAAAAATCCGTTTATTAAATACATAATATATTTCTTAGACATACATATTGACTTATACCATGAAAAGCTTGAATTCTAATTTTGTATGATAAATAAAAATACACTTTATATACAATTAAACTTTATATTGCAAGAGCCTTCTAGGCATTACATACATAAGCAAATATATTTTTAAGACCGTCGAAATAAATCCCAACTCACTCGTTGATGCGCCTGAAGTACTGAGCTCAATAAAATTAAATATCTCAAATAGAAACCTCAAACAAAACTTACTCTTTCATACCGATAAACGTATAACTTACTATGGTTTTCATTACCCTACGACCAGAATTCTTAGGTCTGCCAACAAACATACCAGTCTTGATTTCTTTGATGGCAAGTTGTCTTCTTTCATACGATCACTGAATCAAATTCAATTATAAACACCTCTCTCCCGCTTTCACTCCCACCGAGTCTACTATATACCATTGTGTCTTTCTACTTTCATTTTTAATAATTTTCTATGCATAAATATGTCCTTAAAAATGCCTATTGGGCGTATATATAAATAAATATTTTACAAACATAGTGCTGTGTGGAAAACCATAAATATTAATGAATGAGTAGATTTCGTGTGAGTAGAGTTCCCACACTCTAAAATAAATGGCACAGAAATTCCTTTCATCACTTCCATAAAAAAATTTGGTATTATCAAAAATAAGCATTTAGAGTGGCACAATCAGGTTAACAAAGACAGTCGTAAACTTTATAGCAGTTTGCACTCACTTAAAAAATTGCAGAATTTCTTGCCAATCAATGTGAAGCAAACATTAGTCCAGAGCTTACTTCTCCCACTTCTTGATTACGCAGATGTCTGTTACCCGGATGCTAATTCTGAACTGCTCGATAAGTTGGAACGATTACAGAATGTATGTATACGTTATATCTTTAATCTTCGCAAATTTGACCACGTAACCGAATACCGCCCGCAACTACACTGGCTCAGTATCAGGCATAGAAGAAACATTCACATTCTATCACTTCTTCACAATATTTGGAATAATCCCATTTCGCCTGTTTATCTGAGAGAGCTCTTCCAACCTCTATCACAAAATGGACTATCTTTTCGCTCTAGTAACGAGAGAACCCTTTTAATACCCCTTCACCGCTATAATTTTCTAGCCTCCTCTTTCACAGTAGAAGCTGTTTGATTGTGGAATAAACTACCCACTAATGTTAGAGACGCTTTATTTACATTTAAATCAATATTGAAATGTCACTATCTAAATATTTAAGTTGTTCCTTTCTCCTTTTTTCCTTCCCATCCCCTCTCCTCTCCTCTCTTCATAGTATAGTGTAAATTTTTAGTTTGGGTGGGTAGGAAGAAATTGCCTTAAGGCAATATGGCCCGCCCTTATATGTATATAAAGTGTTAAATCCTATGAGATGTACCAAAAGTGTTAAAGACTAATCTATCCCCTTCGTAGTACGGTTAACTCCAGGAACTCTTCCTGCTGCTACTGGGCGAGGCAGAGCGCCAGCGAGCGCAGGTCCTGGCACCGCGCTACTATGTAATTATAAGACATGGCCGCAAACACATTAGATAATAATCTGTCTTCTTTGCAGTAGGTTACCTCCAGGAACTCGTCCTGCTGCCACTGGGCGAGGTAGAGTGCCAGCGAGCGCAGGTCCTGGCGCTGCGCCGGGCGCTGCTCCGTGGGGAACAGGTCGCGAGCGGGCCGGGGGCGCCGCAGGGTGGCCAGGGGCACGCGGGCCGCCGCGCACGGCACGTCAACCAGAAGGTACTCCACGGGGAGGGGCCTACCCACGCGTACAACCTCGTTACCATAGTGGTCCTTCTCCTGGAACAGATGATAACAAATTGGTTAATGATAGAAACATTTGGTGATTAGTATTTATCTGATAGTTGAGATAACTCTCCTTTTAATATTGGGATACTGAAAGGAGGTAAGTGCCGGGAACAGGGTGAGCGGTGCATTCAAATAAACCTTGAAAAATAAATTATTGAGGTCAAAAGTCAACAGTCAAAAGGTAATTTATCGGAAATTTAAAACAAACAAAAAAGCGTTTAATATAAAAATTTATAGATCATATCTAAATCTATGAGATAAAACCCACACTACAAAAAGTAAAATATGATACGTAAATATGTCCTAAAGTTTATAAATTTAACCAAATAATGTTTTATAAAGTTTATATTTGAAGCACTAACTTTGTGGTTATTCATTATAATAAAATAAATAAAACAACTTTGTTTTTAACCACTAATTCTTTATTATTTTTTTCCACCGACCAGTTTCAAAGCAAACACGCTTCTTCGTCAAAATTTACGTAACTAATGAATTCTTTCCTATTTTATTTTTATCATGTTAGCTAAATACTACACGTGGACCCAATAAATCAAGTATTTTTTTCTTACAAGGGTGGTAATTTGATATCAATATTTTCGAAGCTAGACAGGAGAGGACTAAAAGTAATATTGTTTATTTGGTTATTAATTTTTTTTTTCTTATTATGAATCGCTTTTTTAATTTCTAAGATTTCTAAGTTGTCTAATTTTAATATTTTATTTTCAACATAAAGTACTTTGAAACCGGTCGGTGGAAAAAACAAAAAAAAAATTGTGGTTAAAAACAAAGTTGTTTTATTTATTTTATTAAATAATGTTTTCTCCAGAATAACCCATTCAGGCCTGGCGTTCATTTGAATATACACAAATTTTAAGATTTTTTTACCCTCGTAACTACCAAAATTCAAAAGCAGCGAGCTTATTATTTAATTACTGAAACCCCAGAAGTACGTCTCTATTTTCTTTTCTATACGTTTGGTAATCAGCATTACACAGAAAAAAAATTTAAGTTTGACAGAAAGCTTCCGGCTGGTTTGTTTGTTTTGGAGCGAATTCCCATCGTCCTTATAAATGACGTGTGAGGCAAATACTAAACATATTTTAGTAAAATTAAATTGATTTGATTAATTAATTTGATTGAATAAATATTGTAAGACAATAACACATTTTAAATTCATTTTGTCGGTTCATTATCAGTTTGAGATGCATTGTTTATAAAAAATGAAGGATAAATAATTTCTACAGTATAAAAGATAAAAAAACATTGAAAATACCAAAAATTTTCAAATAATTATTTTAGTAAATCATCATCATTCCCTTTTCGCACCTAATGGTGCATATGCATACCATATGGTAATGCATTGCTATACCAATCACAGCGTATTTTGATTTAAAAAATTGTTACATGAAGATAAGATTATCAGTCTTACGCTTCAGGTACCATCCCAGGGACTATGAAATATTCTGGTGTGAAAACACCATATTTTTTTTTGCACCCCAACAGGCCAGGAGGCCCAAATACAGCAGTGAATTACAGCGCAGAACACCCAGGCTTGAGAAAAATCACATCATTTTTTTTGTGTTTTTACTGGGAATCGAACCCGGAACCTTCCGTGCGTGAGTCAAGCACCTTGACTTGACTTTAAATAAATATTTATATTTCCTTTGATACACAGAATATAAAATATTTTTTATATCCACAGGAATTTATTTCGGTACAAAAGGGTTAAATTAACAATTATAATAACAGTATAAAAAATGTACAACTTCCAATGGATTGATGTTATTAAAATAATGCTCATCCTTTTATTATATAATCAATATAATATATCATAAAGATTATTTTCTGATTTGATTTAGGTTGTAATTATATTTTACTATTATTTTGTTGATTTTAATAATACCATATTTTGTATGTTTGATTATGTATAATTTATATTTTAAAAATTATTTCTGATTATCTTTTTTGCATTGTATTCTTTGGAATTTTATTATTTATTACTTATACCTTTTTTTTCTAGATTGTTATTCTATTGCATTACATGTCATTATAATTTAATCTAATTAATTTTACTATGTATTTTTATTGTTATTTATTGTGACATGGGCATAGTCTAAAAAGACTTAATAAGTTCATTAATATTTAAACTAGTGTAATTTTGAATGAATAAATAAATTAACAAATTACAACAGGGATGGAGAATACCTTAAATAAGGGAATATGGATATCAAGGCATTTACAGGGCTTATGACCTGTCATTGGCTGGTTTAAGTGGCCACTTTACACACTGTGTAACATTCACCATTTTGCCTATGTTTGAACATCCAAATTTCTTCAATTCTTCCATTTGTTGATTTTAGTGAAGTTAAAGAGCTGAAACCTTTATTGTTGTAAAGAGATTCATCTGACTGAATTATTTCACATAATAGGCAACGCCTGAAAACAAATTTTAAATTTTTACACTTCTTCTTGGACCAGTTGGTTTCATTACAATAGGTGTTCAAACATAGGCAAAATTGTGAATGTTACACAGTGTGTAAAGTGGCCACATAAACCAGCCAATGACAGGTCATAAGCCCTGTAAATGCCTTGATATCCATATTCCCTTATTTAAGGTATTCTCCATCCCTGTTGTAATTTGTTAATCTTAATGACTCCCGAAGGGGTGAAATCCAGTCTTTTGCCTACGAACATTTGGACAAACTCAAATATTGGAATAAATAAATATTTTTTTTCTCTCTATATTTGTTTTGTGTTTGTCGCGGGAGGCAAAATCGGCAGTTCACAATGGAATTGCCGACCTTCGTGTATGGGAAGCGAAGTATGGAATTGTCAAAACAAGGAGGAAAGCAGACCGAATACTGTCAACACAATTAGAAAAAGGAGATCTGTGATTGTTTGGACAAGTAGAGCGAATGGAAAGCGAAAGAACGGCAAAAAAACATTACGATGCGAATGTTGTGGAAATCGAGGAAGACCGAGAAAGACATGGCATGACCAAATCCAACAAGTACTTGAAAACGGACATGTTAAAGGTCGGAATAATCGGCGCGTGTGCATTAGTAGATGTATGAATGTAGAGGAAGCGAGGTCTGTATGCAAAGACGGAGTGATATGGCGTTCTATCGTCTCTGCCTGCCCTTATGGGGAAACGGCGTGATTGTTTGTTCGTTTGTAATAATAAATGTCTGTTAACATGGCCGTTTAATATGTATCATCGATAATTTGTTTATAAGATAGGGAAATATCACATATTACGAATACCGATAAAAATATATGAAATGGGTTCAAAATAACTAATTGTATTTCCAAAATCAATATGGATACTCTGGAGAAATGTTTTCATAAAAACGTTACTAGAAAAACGCGACATGTTTGGCCTTGATAGTTGCGACGTAAAGATTAGTGACAATGTTCTGAGCAAATTTGAATGGCCGGGAACAAATTAACGTGAATCGTGACGTATTAGGGGCGTGGCCAATGGAATAACCGTTTTTGCGGGAATTCAAAATTACAAATTTGAAAATATTTTTTATGCGAACTACAAAAAAATATATATCTTTACTGGACAGTATTTCATAGACCTTTATTACTTTAAAAATGTTTTTTTAAAAGTGATACTTCCCTATTCAAATAGGAAACTTTCAACCGTCCACCCCATAGTCCAGACTCGGCTTCTTCAGATGACCACCTTTTTACAAAACTCGAAAACTTTTTGGCAGGAAAGAAATTTTAAAGTCACAAGAGCTGAAAGCTGCTGTGACTGCGTATCTCGATACACAGGCGGCGGAGGAATAAGACGCTGGGATACGAAAACTCGTCACACGTTACGACAAATGCTTAAATTTGCTAGGTGAGTATTGACTATGTAGAGAAGTAGTTTAAGGTACATATTATTATGTTCTTTACAAATAAAACGTTCATATTTGTTTATTTTGACTCTCGAATTTATAGAGATATTAAAGTTATTGGATGCGATGTGTACTGGCTACACACCACCGGGAAGGGAGAGTTGACAAAATCGGAGTCTGTCGAGATCGGCTTCTACATATCTAGAAAAACAGCTGAAGGGCGCTTCCCCGGGAGCGAAAGAAAATACAGTGACGTCATTCGGGCCCCTTTACTGTGTATGACGTCATCGTATCCTACAACGGCGAGTCCTGTCACCCAGTTTTCCCGCCGAGACGTCAAACTGTTTTTTTCCGCACATAAAATAAGTACTTACCGAGACACTAAAACCTATCATGAAAAACATGGGCCTTACTTATAAACCTAGAATAAAATTACGCCTAGATGGTGAAAAATCCTGGGATAGCGACCATATAAACTTATTCCACGTTCATACTAGTGTCCGACGTGGTATAACACTAGAAGCCTGCTATATGTTATCTGTCACGCTTTTCAGTAGTAAAATAGATCGCATTTATCTAGAATTTAAACAATTTACAAAACATACTATCTTTTTAGAGATTTTTAAATGAAATATTGTTTATTAGTGTAAAAATGACTATCAGATTTACATCACGTTTAGATAAATTTTATTTAGCATTTGTTTTGAAAATGATCCTTGTTATATTTAGCAGTATTTATACATAACAGATGTATTATATTACATATTGAGTGCTTTTAGTTTTTTTTTCTGTTATTGTTATATTAGTATAGAACTACTTATACTTTAAAATATAAAAAACTTCACCTTAGAACAGGCTGAGCCATGTTAGATGGAGACTATCTCAACCAGAGGACGCTCCGTATTTATTTTGTCATTCACTACTTTTATATAGATTCCCCGGTATTAAATATGCACTTATTTACGCAATAAATTTATAAACAAATAAATATTTAAATTTATGAAATGAAAATATATGCATTTAACCATTTATCAATGGCATATTTCATTTTGATATGAAATTATTTTTTTATGGCAAATGTCAATTTGTGCGTGATGTAATATTATATAAGCATCGTTTTTCTTTAATTATTTACATTGAATATTATCTTTCTAAAGTCTATGACGCCTAGAAAATATAGTTTATTTACAGTTTGTTCTTTTATAAGAAATTCTAGGTCTTTAACACCACAATAATAAAATAAGACATTAATAAATAAATATCATTATCGTTTTTGATTGATTTGGATTTCGTGGCACCCCTGGGCTGCTATTCCAAACGCTCTCTCGGCCGTAGAAAAATCATTCATAGCGCGTAATTATATACAAAATTCGCGCTATAAAAGTGTTTCCTGCGGCCGCGAGAGCTTTCGGAATAGCAGCGATGGGCTGCTATTCTGAACGCTTTTTATATCGCGGATTAAGTATGTAAATACGCATTATACCGCGCATTAAAGGCGCTTAGAATACCAGCCCTGGATAATTTTAAAAGCTTTGTCCCACTCTGTTTCGTTGAAATAATATGTAATGTATCGACTTTTTTTAATGTACCTACACTTACGATAATATTTATTTTTTTATAAATTATCCTTACAATGTATAATACTTACCAGTATGAAGATGCCCATTAGAGGGTGAAAGCGCTAATTGGTCAAATAAATAAGTGGAAGTGTACCAAGTATTTTTAATTGGTAACTTATACTTAAATATACGTTATTATTTCATTAAAACACTATTTTTTTATTTTAAATCTTCAAGTACAAAACACAAGTGACAATGTTTTGAGAATGTCCAAATGTTTGAAAACAGGCTGGATTTCCTCCCTGGGGAGTTATTTTTTTTATTTTTATTAATAACAAATAAAAATACAATATTACAAATAATACAATTTTTTTACATTAATCAAATACATATATTTACATTACGAAAAAGAAATAAACAATTATTGTGTACATAATGGGGAGTGACGTCTTACAATAGATTTTTTTTATTTTAATTAATAATATTTTTAGAATAACAAAATAAATTACAAAAAAGATATAAACGATGTTTTCAATCAGTGTTACATAAAGAAGAATTATAGATGTAATTTTTTACTTCTTTCTTAAATATATTGTATTCCTGACTGTACTTTTAATTATCTTTGTTCATTTCATTAAAGAAAAATATTCCTCTGTAAGTATAATGATGTTGTGCAGTAGTTGTTTTTAATTTAGGAATTAAGATATTACCACCTGCTCTCTTTCGTTTTGAGACCTAGAAATACTACTATTTATTTTATCTTTATGTATTTGACCCAAACAATTCTTTATTTATAGCAATTTTATATCTAAAACCTTAATTTTTTTAAATAATTGAACAGTGGGAAAAGTAGACGGTTTTTTCAAAATAACTTTTATAGTTAATTTTTGTATTTGTTCAACCGGTAAAATATTTGTTTTAAAAGCACCACCTCATCCGATTATTCCGTACTGTAATATGGATTGGGCGAATGCAAAGATCTAAATTTGTTGCAACAGAGAGGGAAAGCATTTTTGAGAAGGGAATATGGAAGTCAAGGTATTTACAGGGCTTGTGATCTGTCATTGGCTGGTTTAAGCGCCCATTTTATACGCTGTAACATTCAGGTATTGCCTAATAGGTCCAGCCGGATGAGTCCCACTCACATGATAAAGTTTTTAGCTCTTTTACTTTGCAAAAGTCAACAGATGGAAGAGTTGAGAAAATGTGGATGTTTAAACATGGGCATAATGTTGACACAGTATGTAAAGCGATCAGTTCTATCAGCTCCAAAATGTTTTCCCTCTCTGAGGCAACAAATTTAGGCCAAAAATATAAGTGCTTTGGCGGACGGACTAAGAACGAATGCATGTGTATGGCGTTTGCCAGAGAGCGAATTAATGATGGCCAAAAGTAAGTAAAAAGTTATGGCATTCGGAAGGGGAAGTAAGGTTACTGAGAGCATAATGAATTAATGTGAACGTGGGGTTTGTGGAAAGGATGCCAGTCTAAGATATAGAGGATTTTTTGAATTATAATGTATATTTTTTTTCTTAAAAAAAGAGTTGTCCCTCTGAAATTTCGCAGTCTGGCCTAGAAACATCGTGTATATTATGCAATATGTACTGTATAAAAATGAAATTAATGTACCTCTCATATCGACATTTTTAACTCGAGTCTGTGAATTCAAATCTTTTACGATGTTCTATAGAAACGATTAACGATTAATTTGCAAAAGCTACTTATGCTAATGATCTAATATTAACTCATTTTATGTTCATAATATACAAAAAAAATTATATCTGTATGCTGACATACATATTATATCTTTATGTATATTTTTCGTGTTATTTTTATATTTCCATGTTTTGATCTTGTTTACTATTTTCGTATAACTGAACTCATTACATTGTAAGGGACACTTATGACGTATAATAAATGAATAAATATAAATATTTATTTAATTTTTTACGCTAAACGGGCTCTTTATATGGTATTTTTTCCGTTTATTTACATTTTTATTTATAACCAAAAACCCGTCAAGAGTTATACACGGCGTTAGAAAACCAGGCCGCGAAACTTCAGAGGAACAACATTCTTCGAGGTAAACTTTGAAAAATATCCTAATTTTTTTTTTCAATTTTTTTTAAATATTTTTTTTTAAATAATCGGAAAATGGAATAAATCCTTCATTTCTCGGACTAGCATCCCTTACATAAACCCACATCAATCCAATGTCCAGCCGCTTCCTTCGTCCGCGTCCGGTGCGTACCGCTTCGCTGGTCAAATACGTTTTTTATCTCATTATTTTATGTAGGGCAGGAATAGGGGTTTGTGAAAGGGAAGCAAGTCCAAGAAATTAAACATTTACATCATTTTCAAATCATAAAAAATATTTTTATTTTTTTTAAATGGAAAAAAATATTAATAGAACTTTAGCGGTCTGGCCCGAAAACCCGTGTACAGGCATATTAAAAGGTCAATGGTATGTCTCGTCCAGTTTGTATGGCCAAAACGTTGTTTTTAAATTTGTCTACGATGTAGTTTTTTAAGGTCGGTGTATATATATTATGAATATATAGGCGGCCTCCGTGGTGTAGTGGTCAAGACGCTTGACTCACGCACGGAAGGTTCCGGGTTCGATTCCCGGTGAGAACACAAAAAATTAAAACTGTGATTTTTCTCAAGCCTGGGTGCTCTGTGATGTAATTCACCACTGTAATTAGGCCTCCTGGCCTGTTGTGGTGCAAAAAAAAAATGTAAAAAAAAATAAAAAAAAATGAAAGTAACTAAGTTCTTACATTTCGATTAGTCTTGTATCTGAAGGTAAAACAAGCCGAAGCATAATCGCACAGACATTAAGTTTCTAAAGTCAGCAGACCGAAAGAAGGAAACAAACGGTGACAAATGAACGTAGTTATGCAGAAAGCAACTAGTCCACAATAAAAAGAGAGAGATATTGCAGTTATCGGGTGCAGTAAGGTCAATTCTGTGATCTGCCAAAAACAGCCAAACCGCTTTCATACAAAAAAACTGTAATAAACACATTCTGAAAACAGTGTTAGTTGATCACAAAAACGGCATTTCTCAATGTGCAGAAAACACCCACAGCACTAGAAAAATCTTACGGCATAGATGCTAAAGGGAAGATTATTGCCTCCAGAAATATAAATCTAATACGTGTAAGTATTTTGATGTTTTAAATTCGTTAATTTAAAAAAATATATTTTAATACAGATGTCACCTCATACATTCAAATTTAAGATTAAATTAAATAATCGGGTTGTGGTCTCGTGGCTAGTGTCTCGGACTCACGGACCGAAGGTCCGTGGATCGAATCCCACTCTACCCCAACTTGATTCCATTTTCTAATAGTAAGTAATTTACAACTCGTTGAAAACGGCCCTCAAAATGAAATATTTGGGTAAATCATAAGAACGTAAATATTTCTTTAAAAAAAAAAAAATAGATTCGTCTATATTCTGCAAAATGCATATTTTAGGTTGTGTGGTCAGCCAGTCCAAAAAAAACACCAACATTACATTATTACAAGTTCAGTCTATAATTGGCCTATAATTTTGGTTGATTTGTAAATATTTATATTTTTGTTGTAATGGCTGTTGTTTTCTTTTAATAAATAAATAAATATCACTCCACTACTTCGGAAATTATACTGGCTACGTTTTCCACATAGGGTGGAATACAAACTCTGTTGGCTTATGTATAGATCACTGCACAACTCTGCCTCGGAATATCTAAGGGAAGGTTTTTCAATTTGTTTTTCAATAACATAGACATATTTAACTGCAGTAAACTCACTTTTAAAACCAAAATTAAAAAACTATCATTTGATAAAAATTATGTTTCGTTATAAAAAATACAAATATTTTTACATTATAAATTTAAATTGTTTCTATTCACTCATATCAAACACACACTCACCCTGTCCATAAACCTACCCTCACACCCATATACAATCACACACATATTCACCTACCAAAACCACACTCCACTTTTTTACACACGCATCCTCACACAAAAAAAAACTCGCACACATGCACTTCCATGAATTATATCTAACTGAACTGGATTTTTATAATTGTATTTATATGGAAAACTGATTTGGCTTTATTTTATGTTTTTTTTATAATGTTGTCAATATTTTTTTGTATTGCTGTTGTTTTTCTGAATAAACAAAATTAAACAAACAAAATTAAAAATTAACTATGCATTCCAGACGAACTAGCTGACAGGCGTCTTACGCTTAGATCAGCTACGTCTACGGCGAGAGAAAAGGTACCTCTACCTCTACCATATACCTCTACGCAAACAGCGCACTTCGGTGCAAGTTCGGTGAACGCGCTTTTGCGGTGCAGGCCCTATGGCATGGAATGCTCTCCCAGCAGAGGTGCGTGGCTGTGAGAGTGAAGTAATGTTTCGGAAAAAACTTAAAACCCACTTGTTCTCTAAATCATTTGAATAAATCCGTAGCACGTGATAGCAAAATATTTTTTTTAAATATATAAATTTAAAAGTTTCAATCAAATTTATTTATCCATAGAATCACTTTGTAAAGCGCCATTGAAGTATTATATTATAAAAATGGCGCTATATAAGTTATCCATAATAATAACTGAATTATGATTACTTCTACTGAATGTTGTGTTACATAATTTTTTGGTTCAATTTTGTTTTCAATCTTGGGTAAAAAGTATTGTATGCGTTTTTTACGAAACAGTGCTTTATGATTTTCTTGTTATATTAATCTTTTAAAATATATTATTATTTAATTAAATTTTTACATTTATTTTTATATTATTTTAAACTTCTTTTCAATGTGTTATATTATTTTGAGGTTTAATTTTTGTTTCTAAATTTTGGGTAAAAAGGATTTTTTAGCGTTAATTAAATAAAATAACAAATGCATTAAGTGATTCTTTACAATCAAGTACAATAATATAAACGTTAATTAATATGTTCAGTACGTAATGACACAACATACATCAGAGTTTTACTAAGGTTGACTGTTTTCTGAAAGCTAGACATCTTAGGATGTACTCGTATAATCAGACAGACTTTAAAAATCATTAAAACTGATAAAATACATAGTTAAATTCTTTTTTATTATAAAAAAAACAAATATATTCGCTATTTATCATTTCAAAAACTTTCCAACTGTTGTGTTGATTTGATTATTTACTCTTTTCGCAAAAGTGCTATTATCTCAGTTTCACTTTTCTATGGCTGGTTGCTTTCTGCATAACTACGTTCAAATAGCAGAGTGGTCGCTACGAACGCTATATAAAACAGAAAAAATCTTCATGGAGTTGACTATTTGGGATAGTTGCTGAATGTACATCTTTAGTGGTTTATAAAAGTTGGGTTAGGATAGTTTGGGTAGCAAAAAAAAAAAAAAAAAATTTAACTTATTAAAGTAAGATATTTTTTAAATTATTAAACTTAACTTTACCTAAAAATTATGTATAAAGACAGCGCAGGATGTGTTACGGTAAATGGATCATAGACATTGTTGTTCTACATTCATAAAGGAGTCAAACAGGGATGTGTGATGTGACCATGGCTGTTCAACGTGTATATCGATAACTGTATGAAAGAACTGAAAAGCTTAAGAACGGGAGCAAAAACTAGTGATTTAACTGTCAATTATCTTTAGTATGCTGATGATGCTGAGGTTCTTGCTAACAACAAAGAGGAACTGAAATTCTTGATAACAAAGAAAGCGATTTGCTGATGAATGTCGATAAATCGAATGTGATGGTTTTTGAAAGAAATGAAAGCATGACTAAATGTGAAATCACTTTGAATGGGGTTATACAAAACAAGTAGAGGAATTTGTGTATCTGGGAAGTATGTTTACTAGGGATGGAATGCTGAGAAAGATATTGAAAGGAGGGCGAGTGCCAAAAACAGAGTGAACGGTGCACTTAAATCAACCTTGGCAAATAAATGTTTGTCGCAAGAGGCAAAATTAGCAGTTTACAAAGGAGTCCTGGTCCCGACCCTGATGTATGGACTTGTAAAAACAGGGATGGAAGAAGGCTGAATGCTGTCGAAATGCGATCTCTCAGACGAAGGTGTGGTAAAACTATGTAGATAGATGCACAAATATTGAGATTCGTACATTATGTAAGGCTAAGATAAGCATTATCGACAAAATCAAGAAAGGAGCTCTGCGTTGGTTTGGACATACAGAGCGAATGGACAGCGAAAGGACGACTAAAAATATTTAAGAAACGAATGTTGATGGATGCAGAAATAGAGGAAGACCGAGAAAGACATGACATGACCAAATTCAACAAATACTTGAAGATGGACATGTTAAAAGTCGGAATAATCGGCGCGCCTGCATGAGAAGATGTATGAATGTAGAGGAAGCGAGATCTGTATTCAAAGATAGAGTGAGTTCATCCTCTCTGCCTACCCTCACGGGGAAACGTGATGGTTTGTTTGTTTGAACTTTACCTATCCGCACCTAACCTAATTTCACATAGCAAAATAAATTAAAAAATAAAACAATTATTGTGGTCAACAATAAACATATATATTTGGATAATTTATATAGCGCCGTTTTTGTGAAAATCACCTCAAGCGCGCAGTACAATAAATAAATATCCCACCACGTCTCGCAGCTCGCAGCTACAGAGCGCATGGACGGTTGGGATTCTTGTATCTCGTCTCCAATTCTGATATATAGGAGCTAGATTACAGCACGTCTTGCAGCTACAGAGCGCATAGACAATAAGAAATCTAGCCCCTATTTACATTTTTAGGACGAACAGTTTTTGAGTTTGTCCAAATTTTTGTAGACAATGACTGGTCCATGAAGAAATACAGAAATTAAAAATAAAAAATTCCGGCGTTGCCTAGTAAGTATGTAGGTGAAATAATTCAATTAGACGAATCTCACCCACATAAATAAAGGTTTCAGTTCTTTAACTTCACAAACATCGACAGATAAAAGAATTGAAGAAATATAGATGTTCAACTATGGGCAGAATGGTAAATGTTACAGTGTGTAAAGTGGCCACTTAAACCAACAGGTCATAAGCCTTGACATCTATGCTACCTTCTCAAAAATGTTCTTCATCTCTGTTGTAATATGCTAGTTATTGTTGTATTCAAATTAAAGCGGCTAAGCGACGATCAGCTCTTTTGATTGAGTGCCGGCATTTAATGAACAGCCTAGCCGCCCTATTGAGTGGCGGATTTAACTGTTTGGCGGCGACATACATATATTTGTGAATGTTATTTTTCTGCGGTTCTTGGAAATAATGAAACAATTCTCACGTAACGAGTGTTGGAAGTAATCTATATTTAACTCGACGCGGCGTGCAATCAATTACGGCGAAATGTCCGCAAATTCGGCCTATCTTGCGGGTAAATACTAACCAGAGATGCCACGAATATTCGGCTACTTTTTTAACTTCTTTAATTCGGTATTCGGCCGAATACTGCGTACTATTCGACCGAATACAAAATCATGAAACAAAAAAACGCAAATATTACTAAAAAATATTTTTATTTTAATCACAAAATATTAGTTTAATACTCAAAATCTATCAGTGGCAAGTTGTGATGAATAAAAACATTTTTTTCAGTATTTGTTGGTAGCAAACGATTGCGATTTTCCTAATAAATAATACGTCGCGAGATCTTGTTGTTACACAGCAAACACACAGCCAGTTTATTATCTTCACTGCGAATCTCATAACATTCCCAAATAGGCGGTTTCTGATTAAACGGTGCCATGATGTACAATGAACAAATAATTACTAATTACCAATAAGAACTATTAGTAACACAATGTGATGTAATAATGATCAAATAACGCGTGTCGCGTCGTGACCTACTCGCAAATGAAACAAATACGCCCGCCCAGTCACCCCCGCACGCACCGCAATGAGACAGGTCGTAACCTGTCACGCGCGAAATGCACACATCTTTTGACGAACATTCGGCGCTTCGGCCGAGAGCGTGGCCGAATATTCCGTATTCGGCCAAATCACTATACGTGCCATCTCTAGTATTAACTTCTTACTGAAGTATAAGTATCAAAGATGTAATAACTTTTTTTTAAAATAAAAACCTTTATTAGCATAAAAAAAACAATACATACAATAAAAAAATGGAACACTTAAGGTTGAACTTGCCAAAAAGGAGTCTGGCTCCTGTGTTTGGCAAGTTTACAAAATAATATAAAAAAGAAACAAAAAATGCAAAACAAAATAATACAATAAATAAAAAATTAAACAATTTTAATAATTGAGAAAATTCAACACTAATAAAAAAATAATTAATAACACAAAATTTTTAAATTGATATACACTGTCACATATTATACATACATCTTTATTTTCAAAATACGGTTGATGTTAATTATGTCAGGAAGCTTTTCTTTAATTTATCCTTAAATTTTCTGTAATTTATTTCTTGACGTAGATTTTGTGGTAAATTATTGAAAAGCTTCCGTCCTATATAAGTATAATGATGTTTGGCCGTGGTAGTTTTGATTCTCTGTAGAGCGAGGCATCCTGTTCTTAACCTTCCCGTAATACGGTCCGATGGGAGGCTCTCCTTATGCACCCGGAGCATACACTTACCGTAGATATCATCCACTCTTAAAACATTGAATTCCTTGAATAGTTCGGTAGTTGAGAAGAAGGATGGTTTACATGGTATTATTTTAATTTAAAAAAATTGTAGAACATTTAAAGGTCTACGATGAGCGTTAAAAGCCCTTCCCCATCCAACGATTGCATATTGCATGATTTACTGTAATAGAGCATAATAAACTGTCAATTGATCCGTCGATAAGATACCTCTCAGCTTTAAAAACTACATTTTTAAAGAGTTCTTTAGTTGGTGTTAGATAAGGGGGGTCATATAGCTTCAATATTTTATTTTGCTGTCGTTGTAGTCTGTTTATGTCATTTTGGTTTTCTGTTCCCCGTAGTTATTGCATATAACATATTTACGATTTGACGTAGGCTTCACACATAAAATGTTTATCCGTTTTTGGAACAAAGTTTTTTCAAATAACGAAGGATAATGTTGCATTTTTTTTCATTTTCGTAACATGTATGAAGAGATTTCTGAGTGTACGAGGGTTGCTACTTAAGGGGGAGTGGCCTGAAAAATGCTAAAATGTGATATTTCGATGGGATATTTAAAGTACTTGTAGTAGTCCTAGCCAAATTTTAAAAATACTTTTTCAAAATTCAAACTTTCTTCTAGGGCTCAATATCTTTTGTTTTTTTTATTTTTATCTTGTAAGTTAGTGAAAAAAATTCTCAAAGATTATGAAATCACTGAAAATAGTCATTTTTAGAATAGATATTAAACGTTTTTATAAATATGGTAGGACCTTATTTTTTAGTTTATCGTAATGCTGAAATCTTCTTCTAAGGCTCAATATCTCGTTTTTTTCAAAAATAAGTTTTGTTGGGTCATTATATCGTATAAACTGTCGCCATTTTAAGGGTGTAAAAATCCTATACAAATCTTCATACAAAAAAGCCAGATTACAAATGTCGATTTATTCACGTTCCACTCGCCGAGGACTGTGGACGTCCCTGACGCTGAGTCCACGCAACTTTTTTTAAACAAAAAAAATACGGTATTTTTATATCCATATCGTCGCTTCCGCGGCAAAACCACTTATCAGAAAATTTTGTGAAATTGACTTTTGAATGCAATTAAACTAAAATTCATAATTCTACACCAGTATACGGGGGACCAATAGGAAAGCTTCAATTTGAATTATTAAAAACATGTATTTTTTATTATTTTTATTTTATTAATTATATTTTTGCACCACAACAGGCCAGGAGGCCTAATTACAGTGGTGAATTACATCACAGAGCACCCAGGCTTGAGAAAAATCACATTTAGATTTTTGTGTTCTCACCGGGAATCGAACCCGGAACCTCCCGTGCGTGAGTCAAGCGCCTTGACCACTACACCACGGAGGCCGCCATGTATCAGCTTGTTTCTTTTTGTGGAGTGGTAAAAACACGAATCGGCCATTTTGCATCGACTCTAAGTGACTGTTGGTTTAGTTTGAGATGTGTTCCCAGGAAAACGGTAAATATACGTTTATTTTATACTGCACTTCAAATACTTTTATATAAGCTTATACAAAAGTGTCTATATAATAATATTAATAACATATTTGGGTAAAATAACCAGTAATCAGTACTTTGTAATCATTACAATATTTCATTTCTAATACGAGGTTTTACTTCGGATTGCTTTTTTTCTTCTTATTCTTGTACGTGTTTTTGCTTCAAACAGATTCCAACAATCTATTGAATACTTATGGTTATTTTTAAATAGTATACAAGTGTTTGCATTCGTAATCAAACTAATCCTATTTTTTATAGGTTTATCGCTCGATGAAATTGGAGTATTATTACTGGAAGAAGATGGCAGTGACAATACCTCGGTAAAAACGCTTGACAATATCAACATACTTTTACAAACGGTCAGAACAACACTGTACAGGTGGATAATATGGAACAAGAAGAACTATTGGTTCAAAACATACCTTTTTATTCTATTATCGAAGCCGAATTTTGGCTTTGTCCAGTTACAGAAGTTACACTAGATGATTATACAATCATAACCCAGAAACTTGATGCAGAAACCACTACAGAGTCTGCTTCGCAGCAAAGGAGCAAAAATAAAAAGTTAAGGGAAACTGCAAGGGAATATATGGGTTTGAAGAAGAGTGTCGACTCTGCAAATTATATTATGCAAAAAAGACAAGAAAGAAAACTCGGAGCAACTTGTGTTTCCGAAAAATGTAAAAAATTACTAATAGATTTTGTTCATTCATAAGTCAAAATCAACGACAGACTATTTTTGACTCTTTTTGGCAAAATATGAATTGGAACACAAGAAAACTACACGTGTCTGCATGCGTTGACCAAGTTCCGAGTAAAAAAAAGACAGAAGATTCTCGTAGATCTGGAACAGCATTATATTTTCTTAAGGTAGATAACAAACGGGTCCAGGTTTGTGAACAAATGTTCCCGAGTACGTTAGGCCCGAAAGAATGGTGCGTCAAAAAATGGAGCTCTAGCAGTATACACGTAACTGGTATACATGACTCTTCAATGAAAAGTCAACCCGCTAAGAGTAGGGTGGACAAAGAAGCTCGTGCCTTTATAAAACGTTTTTAGGTGATTTACCAAAACTCCCATCGCATTACTGTCGGTCAAGTTCAACTAAATTGTATTCGGAGCCGACATTCAAATCAACTGCCGATGTTTATAGAGCATACAAAGAGAAATGCAAAGGGAATGATATTTCATGTTAACAAAGCAGTGTATTCTACTCCGAGTTTAAGGATCTGAATAAGATCAATGTGATGTATGTATTGCTCACACTCACGGAAACATTTCGGATGAAGTCTTTCATGCACATCAACTGAGGAAAGAAGCGGCTCGAAGTTCTAAAACAGCGGACAAAAAAATGGCAAACGATAATAAAAACAAAATTGGCATCTTCACGATGGATTTTTCAAGCAGTTAAACTGTCTCCATTCTTGAATGCGAGCTCTATGTACTACAAGACCAAATTATGCGTCCACAATTGGACAATATTTAATTTGACATCAAAAGATGTTTCGTGTTATTTGTGGGATGAGAGTCAGGGTGGTCTAGATGCTGATATGTTTACGTCGTCTTTGATAAACTATTTACAATCATATTTATCGCAAAATCCAGAAACTGAGACTTAAATATTATATAGTGATGGATGCTGCTACCAAAATCGTAATGTCACTACTTCAAATGGTCTTCTGTGGCTTTCGATCCGAAGCGGTGTAGAATATACGTTTTTTTGTAATTAAATGTGAAAACTCGATAAGAGAACGAGTATATAATTTAAGTTTCGAAGGTATAAGTATTTAAATGATTAGGGTAATCCAATTTTATTCTGAGTGAGAAATAATTTATTTGCTAAGTAAGAATCCATGTGACCCTTGGTGCAACGTGAGACAGTGTGTGTTCAAAAATTGCAATTGTATGCGTTAGTAGTCTGGAACCATTTTGACGAATTTTTTTTTCCCACGCGCGGGTGATGTGCCCTTAAGTTTTAAGATATGGCAACACCAGTGTGAATATGTCAAATCTGACATTCTCATCGTAAAGTTTGCCTTTTTTAATGGTAAACGTACTCAGAACGTTTTGTGAACGAGATATTTGTGTTGTTTACAGATACTTAAAAATTTATTTTACTAAAAAAATGGAACGAAATCGTAAACATTTTCGTGCGATGTTTAATATGACTTTCGACGTGGATTAAACCAACAACAGTGTGCCGATCGCCTTGCTGCGACTTTTGATGATGAAGCACCATCTAGAGCCACCGTGTTTTGCTGGTTTTCTGAATTCAATCGTGGTCGCACTGCGTTACTGGACGAATTTCGTGCAGGTCGTCCAAAATCGGCTGTTGTGCCAGAAAAAAACGACGCTTTACGTGAACTGATATTGCAAGATCATCATGTGACATACCGTGAGATTGAGGCATGCTTGGGCATTAGTTCCACTTGCATACGTTCAATATTGTATAAACATTTGGTCGTCAAAAAGATTTGTTCGCGTTGGATTTCGCATAATTTGACAATCGCTCAAAAAAAGTCTCGTGTCGATTGGTGCACACAAATGTTAAAAAATTCAATCGCGGTGCTTCAAAATACATCTATAAGATCGTGACAGGCGACGAATCATGGATCTGTGCATATTAACCTGAAACTAAACAACAATCAAGTGTATGGGTCTTTCAAGACGAGCCAAATCTAGCAAAAGTTGTTCGGTTGCCTGTTTTTTTAGGAATAACTGGACATGTCGTCACCGTTCCATTAGAGCGACGTAGAACGGTCAATTCTGAATGGTCAGCGCCATTTGTTTGCCAGAAGTGTTCGGAAAAATAAGGGAAAACAATTGCAGAAGACGAATCATTCTCCACCAAGACAATGCAAGCTGTCACATATCAGCTCAAACAAATTAATTTTTAAGCATTCAAAACATCGAATTGATGGGTCATCCGCCGTAGAGTCCTGATTTGGCGCCCAATGTTTTTTTTTCTTATTCCCGCATATCAAAAATAAATTTCCAGGTCAACGTTTTTCGACGCCTGAAGAAGCGGTTGATACGTTCAAATCACATGTTTTGGAGGTACCCCAATCGGACTGGAAAAGGTGCTTCGAAAATTAGTTCGAACGCATGCAAAAGTGTATTGATCTAAAGGAGAATATTTTGAAAAACAATAAAGTCATTTTCGATTATAAATATTTGTTTTTACTTGTCTATCTCAAAACTTAAGTAGCAACCCTCGTATTAAGAATGAAAAGGGTTTGAATAATTAAAAAAAATAAATGTTACTTTTACTGTAAGATGATGTAAATGGATAAGTAATTAGTTTATACAGGGTGTTCTTTAAACCTTGTCACATCCGAAACCACGATGATCAGTATGGGCAATAAGACATATAAGCATATGAAAAAATATATTTAAAACAAAGAATTTTTTTAAATAAAATATTTAAAAAAACAAATGGTTGCTTACTTCTGCAGGGGAAAAGCGAGGGGGGCGTAGCCGCGCGGTCGGTGGTGTATCAGACTACCCCCTTCCCTTCCTCATTTCTCCCCTACAGAAGTAAGCAACCATTTGGATTTTAAAATATTTTATTTAAAAAAAAATAATAATTCTAAAAATTTATTTTAATGTGCCAATATGTCTGCTTGCTCATACTGATCATCGTGGCTTCGGATGTGACAAGGTTTAATGAACACCCTGTATACTAATCGTAATAGAGTACAAGCTAACTTAAGAAAATAATACAAAAAAAAATGTCCAGGTGCCTTGGGCTTCCTTATATCCAGGTTCGCCTGTCAAGTGTTGGTATTCTGCCAAGCTGTATTACAGTTACATTGAAGTGAGTCGGGGCTCATAAAACAAAATAAGTTCTCCGGTACAAATTTTATTTAGCCCAAAACAACGCGCGGAAAATACAAAGGAAAGGTCAAAGTATCCCGTTTGCTGGCGATCGATACAATTATTCATGTTTGTAATTCAATTATCCACGGCGCGGCCGGTTGGGTACTTGAACCCTGTACCTATTTAGGCCATTTAGGGGACACTTTCCCAAAATCCAGCCTTATGACTTTTTTTAAACAATTTGAAATTAATAAGGGTCTTTAAAATACTGTCGAGTAAAAAACATTTTTTTTACTACTTTTTAGTGGTTTAAATCAGAATTAAAAGACTAATACATTGATCCACAAATTTGGAATATCCAGCCTTCTTCGAGACTGGGCTATCTTTATTTATTTTTTTCGTAGGTCTTTACCGGCGAGTATTTTCCCTGCCCGAGGGGCCACTGATTCTAAGTTAGTGCACCTGCGCTGTGCGCATTACCACCATTTCAAAACTGAAGTTAAATATTTCAAACTGAATTTATTTCAAAACTTGTCACTTTCACGGGGAAAAGTTGAATTAAAAAACCTGATATCTTTATTAAGGAGTTCAATGTATTTATAAAAAACAGAGGCAAGGACAGAGAATTCAAAATTATATGGGAGTAAATTAAATTAAATTATTTTTGTCTTAAGTGTCATTAACGAAATTTTTCGGGTTAACTAATGAGTTGATATAATGCTATTTTAACGAGTTTAAGTATTGTATACATCTTATTTTTAGTGTCCCATCCTTGGTGGGTGTGATTTCTGTCAGTCTCGAAGATGTAGCGAAAGCGAAGAAACCGGTCACTGGATATTCCAAATGTGTGGATTAAAGTATCACTCGTCATTTATTTCTATAATAAATTACAATTAACTTCCATCAAGATTTTTCACTGACAAACTTTAATATTTTATAAGTGGGATAAAAATATTTTTGAATTTATAATTTTGAATTCGCGCGAAAACGGTAATTGCATTGGCCACGCTCCCAATACGCCACCATCCATGTAAATGTTCAACTTTGTGACCGTTTAAATTTGAATAGAACATAGCATCGTCACGAATATAGTTGTAGAATCGAGTTGTGGTCCCGTGGCTAGTGTCTCGGACTCATGGCTCAAAGGTCCGTGGTTCGAATCCCGCTCTACCCCAACTCGATTCCCATTTTCTAATAGTGAGTTATTTACAACTCGTTGAAAACGGCCCTCAAAATGAAATATTTGGATAAATCATAAGAACGCAAATGTTTATTTTCTCAAACTTAGAAATCTCCACCAAAAACCGAAAATTAGTTATTGACGCTAAAACAAACTATACATAACAACCTAACTACCTAAATAATAGCAAAAACAGATTTCAATTATACTACTTGACACCGCAAACTCAGCATTCTCCATTGAGTTAGTGAAGCATAATAATTAGAAATCTCATAATTCATTTTTTAAAGTTTTTCGCAAATATCTCGGTAACTCCCTTCAATGGAGATTTATAAGTTTGCTTCTAATACCCTTATATATTAAAAAGAAATGTATTTACCACTATTAAATGGACTCAATGCGTTTGTAAATAAATAAATAATTATTATATGAAACAGTAACTTCATGATTTTGGGAAAAAAACAACAGTTTTTACATATATTGTATACAGAAAATATATATAAACGAAAATTGTGAAAACAGTCAATTTAAGTTTTCCACAGTGGTGTAAGCTATTGATTAAGTACATTATCGGTATCAAAATAAAAGCAATTTGACAATTAATAAATGTTAGGTACTTAGAAATTGCAAATAAAATACATATATTTATATACAGTAATAAAAATAAAGTAAATAGAAACAAGATAAATTTAAATTTTAAGAATAAGAAAAGGAAAAAAAGTTAAATAAAAACAATGTAAAAGGTACAAAATATAATAATGAACATACGGGTATATACATAATAACTGACATAAAATTAAGCGGGTGTACTGTCCATAAGGCATCTTCTATATTTCATATTTCATATAGGAGAGATGAAAAATGTCTGCGTGACCGGAGAGAACAATATTATTATAATGACATGCTCGAAAGAAAAAGTAGTTTTCCTTGAGTTAGTTTTCTTGTTATATTAATCCATTAGAATAATAATTTATTTAATTTGATTTTTACATTGGAAATTGGAATGAATAAATTAAAATTACTTGATTTATCATGCGGCTGTGTATATCTTTGAAAAACTTAGGTACATTTATAACGCTATACATAACATACGTACGTTCAACATAAATTTATACGATATATAAACTACAAATTAAACATTCCAATTCAAACTGTGAATTCAACTCAACCTAACAACACTTTCTGAAAGAAGAACTATTAATGATCTCATTGTACTGTATAAAATTGTAAACTCTCTTTTTGACGTACCAAAAATACTTGAATCGATTAATTTTAGAGTACCTGCTGTCAACACTAGGAGTACTTTATTGTTTCATTGCTCCGGTACTTCTTCCAACCAACAAAACAATTCATTGATACCGAGACTGCATAGGTTAGGTAACACTTATGGAACGGCTGCAGACATTCTGTCCAATTCTTTACCATCTTATAATTCCACAATATCAAGTTTATTTGTAGCTGCTCGTCAAACTATTATTGACAATTCAATTCCATAAATTTAAAAAATACTTACTTGTTTATTTTTATTACATTAGGCTTGTTTTTTATTTTTTAGTATTATATCAAATTGCATTGTAGTATTGGCAAATACGCATTTCATATATACATATTTTTATTTCTTCTTTTTTCGCGATAATATATGCTTGCTTGTTTATTAATTTAACTTAAATTTGTCTTTCTTGCTTACCGTAACACTTTATTTACTGTGTTTGCTTTACAGAATTTATTTCATAAGCTTATATCTTTGCATTTTTTGTTTATATGCTTACTGTTTTTTCTTGCATACCTTTGTTATTATTGTTTTATTTTTATTTTGTAAAACTTTTTATTATGTCCTTTCTAACTAATTTCACATATTTTTTTCTGTATATTATGTGTTTATTATTTAGTATGTTAGCATGTATTTTATTTTTATTTTTTGGAAATGCCTTTTGGGCGTTAATGAACTAAATAAATAAATAAATACGTACGCCACCATCTTAAATAATTGCACTGCTATCTGGTCCCCTGTTTATAAATGAAATATTAATAGAATCGAGTGTTCAAAAAAAATTCTGAAACAGGTAGAATACAAATTTCATTTGCATTTTCCAAATTATATAGCTTCTTTAAAATTTCATAACCTTGGTGCATTAGCACACAGAAGAGATTTTCAATCAGATCCTGCTTTTCAAAATTGTAAATAATAAATTTGATTCCCCAGAACTAATTCATCTACTTGCTTACCGTGTCCCCTCCAGACCAACTAGGCTGTCTGATATTTTCTATATTCGCAATATTAAAACTAATCATCGGAAACATTCTACCATCCCTCGTATATGTGAAGCATTTAACAATAATTTTAATAGTCTAGATATATTTAACACTCCATATAATAGGTACAGAAGAGAACTAATTGGCGTGATTCAGAATAGCAGAGAATAGACGTTTTGTCTCCTTTCTTGCTCTTAATCATTAAATCAAATGCAATTTCAATCATCCTTTACCACTCCTTATCAATTTCCTTCCCACTATCCCCTTGTTTTGTCCATATTTTTATTTGAATTGAATATTTATAATATTTAGTATATTTATTATTTATATAATTTAAACCGTCGTCGCTTTATTGTAGTATTATTTAGTAAATACATATTATTGGATGCCAGGCCATACTATGTATACATTTTTATAGTTTTTATTTACATTCATTTGACCCGTACATCTGTTTGTATTAGAAATAAATAAAATAAAATAAATCTTGGGTAAAAATTAATGTATGTTTTTAAAAATAATCAAACCAAATATGTTAATATTATAAGTTTTGTAATAATGTTAATAAAATAAAATAAATAAAGTTATTGCTACTTAAGTTTGCTTCTAATACCCTCACACATAGAATAATCCAGAAGGAGCGTAGAATCATATTTGAATACATCGGACTGTGTCCAAAAATCCCCCCCCTATGCCCTACTTTCACCGTGCGCATTCGTGATGTCGCCGCGTAATGTTGCACGACGGGAAAAAATATAATCATAACACAAATGTAAGGTGAAAAAAAAGCTATCTGTTAATTTCTCTAAAATGCACGCGGAAATATTGATTGGCACAACGGGGTAGATAAGTAAAAGGTCATTTCATAAGAGTAATTGAATTAATGAACTTTGAACTTAAAATATAAAATAAATTTTATTTTACATAAAACGGATACGTTTATAACGTCTTAAATAATATTTAATGTTTTAAGGATAATGTCGGTCAAATATCCACCACAGAGTTGTTTGATCCGAGGTCCAATGTTTATTAGTTCTCTCACTATATGAGCAAAGTAGGGTAAAAAAAAATACTACCCTGGCAACTCTAACGAAATGTTAATTTTGTTTTCTTCGACAATTTGACAGATGGAAAAATAATTCAATTTTTAAGTAATGCATTTGCTACTTACACATGCATTTGCTAATTACACATGAAATGTGATCCCATCCTGTTTCTTTAAGATCCTAGCAGTATTTCTACACTTTAAAAGATCACAACACGGCATAGTTGAATTCAAAACAGGAGTTGCGTACTGAGCGACGTCTACAAAGAAACTAATGGGTCAAAACGTAAAACTACTCATTTATGAGTGAGCTGTGCTCCGTGTGCAACTCATTCATGAGTAGGTAGTTTGGTCGCCTTCTGTTTGATGCTTGTATGCGGTTTCTGGACTATTCTTAATTATTGCCCTCACATATGTTTTTTTTGCTTAGTTTGATAGTCAATTAACAACTACACTGAACTTCATCATCACTCCATCTAGAAACGTTAAAATATAGCATTTGAATCAGAGTAAAAATATGGTGCCCAATGTATCATTACGTGTATACGAGAGGAAGTATCCCCCGTCAAAATGTTATGGAGACGTCCAATCAATGTATTTTTAGATTGGTATAGGTATTCTATTTAAGTACTTTCTTTTTTCATTACATTCTCAGACAAAGAATCTCGCGGTACGTACTTTCTTTATGCTACAAATATACAAATACAATGGATATACAACATAGCTAAGCTGCGTCATAGGACAGGAGACAATGACACACGTAAATGACTTTATGTGGCGTAATCGTCAAATAAGTTATTCGTTATGATTAATTTTATTTTAAGCTTGATAGAGCGAATGCGAGAGACTATAACTTTATTATAGAACAATGCCGGACGTTCAAATCGATACAGCTTTCCCGGTACCGGCCGAACCAACGCGACTGTAATAATTATGTATAAAGATTATAATTATCGGTAATTAGAAGCAACATTTTCCGGATATGATGCAATAGTCCGATCGACGGCCTGTTTAAATCAGCGTGAAATGTCCATTTCGTGGGTTTAGTTTATATTTCGTCTAGGTAGGTATACAGTATACACCATTACGCGGTGAAGCGATGGAAAATTTGGAATCGCGCCGAATAATCCCGCAGAAACGGAATGAAAATGCATTTCTACGAACCGGTGTAATTGAAAAGTCCCTTTTTTCTCGGGTTTAGCATATTTGATTGAAGCCATAAATTTCCTCGAATGGTCCAGTTGAATAGGTCTGAAGTTGCTACGGGTCGAGTGCGCAACTCGGCATAACATTGCACTTGCGTAAGAAGCGGTACAGCTGATAATCGATTGAAATGTTATAACAAAAATAGATTGTACATATCAAATGATAAAACCGTTTTTATTTCATGTATGTCATACGAGTCATGCAAAATCAATCGAAATATTTTTTTCACAATACTGATAACTATACATTTTATTTTCTTTTCAAAATATCACTTTTA
Source organism: Micrasema longulum (assembly GCF_059751315.1). Taxonomy (NCBI): domain Eukaryota; kingdom Metazoa; phylum Arthropoda; class Insecta; order Trichoptera; family Brachycentridae; genus Micrasema; species Micrasema longulum. The sequence goes on from NW_028277631.1 coordinate 47,083, forward strand.
CAAAATAAAAACTATTTTTTTATACTGCATCAAAATTCGAAATTCATTAAAAATTATCCAGTATGCATTGTAAAAGTTTACGTAGGAAAAATGTTTCGTCATTCCAACGCTAATCTGTTGAGTGGCGTGAAGTTGGCGACAGTTTGCCAAAACAACATGGCGTGTGTACACAAAACGTAAAATGATGTGGCAATTCACATCGATTTTATTTTAAATTTTAGTTTTATTTAGTTAGATTTAGATCGGGCCGTGCGTCTCGGCAATATTCGTTCGTAAATATGTAACATAAGTCGTTCAAACACGTCGAGCGAATTGTCAGTGTATAATAGTACCGTCGAAAGTGCAAAGTTTTTCTGTCCTATCCCATGTCGAAAACGTCACGCGTAAATACTTAACGGACGTCATCTCGGCCGTGCGGCCGTGTGGCCGCGGGTCAGGAGCTGCGGGACTACCGACAGCCGCAACCGGCTCCGCATGAAGGCCTGCAGCGGGGAGTCGGCCCGCCGCGACAGATGGCGCACTCCCCGCTCGGCGACATCGAGGACCTCACGCTGTGCTCCGTGTGCAAGCTGCCCTTCAACGAAGGCGACCAGCTGCCCAAGCTGCTGGCCTGCAAGCACCACTTCTGCCTCAAGTGCGTGACGGGCGTGCTGCTCAAGGGCCGCGAGCTGTACTGCCCCTACTGCTGGAAGCGCAGCGACGAGACGCGGCCGGAGGCGCTGCCCACGTACGGGGCCGTCCTGGCGCTGGCCCGGCGCCTGGCGGCCCCCGCGCCCAAGCGCAAGTCGCCCGTGCCCGACACGTGCCTGGCGCACGCCATGCCGCGCGGGCTGTGGTGCCACGCGTGCAGCGCGCCGCTGTGCCGCGCGTGCGCCGCGCAGCCCGAGCACGCCGGCCACGCCGTCAAGCCGCAGGCCGACGCGCGCCACCTGCTGCGCGCCGACTTCCACGGCGAGCTGGCGCTCATGCAGAAGATGCTGGCCGACATCCAGCACCTGGCGCACAAGCAGCGCGACTTCCTCCTCAAGATCCTGGAGGCGTGCACCACCCTCAAGACGCAGGTGGAGACCGACCTGGTGAATAACGCGCCGGGCTACGAGCTGGCGGAGGCGCGCGAGCGTCTGCAGGAGGCGCGCCACGCCTACTCCGGCACGGAGGGGCTGGGGCCGGCCGACATCCAACGGCTGCTGGCGGCGCTGGCCGGCCAGCGGGAGCGCCTGCAGGCCAAGCACCGCGAGATGTTCCTCCAGTGCAAGCTGGACGACCTCATCAAGAATTCGGGCGTGCTCTTCGACTTCGAGTTGCTGAAGCGCGCTCTCGCCACCATCCACTCCGGAGAGGCGGGCCCGCCCACCGACAACAACGGCTACCATAACCCGGTGCTGTTTCTGGCTAACTACTGCATGTCCCAACTTTACTCGCGCCACTTTCTATTCAAGCAGCAGCAGACTGCGGAGCGTTCCTTCTCAGCCCCCAACGGGGATTCGGACTTTCGCGCTATCCTGCCCGCCCCGATACCCGTCCCCCCTCCGTATATACCCCTGGCTATGCCTAACCCGGACAAGAACAGTGTCCGCGGATTGTCAGACGCCGGTGCTAAAAGTGGGGTCGGTTTCAGCTCCGAACATAACCAGCTACCCAACCTGAACATATCCAAGCCGAGCCCCCTGGGCTTCGGCGAGGGCGGAGGGTCCCTCAGCTCCCCCAACATTAGTAAGGGCCCTTTCCAGACCGACGTACTGTCCATGGCACTCCCGCAGGGTTCCCCCGGCGCCCTCCTGCTCCCTCCCCCGATGCTGCATCATTCTCCCCAAAATACGCTCGTACGGAATCCGTCGCAGCACGTATATCCGGTATTTTATTTCAACATTGAAATTAACGGATCACCTTTCGGTCGAATTCTAATCGAGGTGCGCAGCGACGTGGCTCCAAAGATGGCCAAGAACTTCGGAATCCTAGCTACGGGAGAACTCGGCATAGGCTACAAAGGATGTAACATTTTCCAGTGCTGGGAAAATGAGAGTATTATAACTGGCGATTTCGAACTTAACAACGGACGCGGAGGTCGGTCTATTTTCGACGAGAGCTTTTTCATGCCGGATGACACGAAAATCTTGGCCATTCGAGGAAGTGTAGGCATGAGAAGAAGCCAGAAGAGGCACGACAACCTGGGCTTAGTGGGTTCGCAGTTCCGGATTATCTTGAGAGAGATGCGCGGCTTCACGGGGATCTTCGCCTTCGTCGTGGAGGGATTAGAGCTGGTGGACCGTATCAGCCAGTCCGGGGACAGCGCAGGCAAGCCGCAGAGTAATATTCTGATAGCCAGCTGCGGGAAGCTGAATTAGACTTCATAGCGAGGAAACATCCGCATCGACCGTATTCAAATCCGGAAGGACCAAGTTTTATTTTGTAATATCGCCTATAAATGCTTAATATTTTCGGGCCGTTTTTTTCCCCCCGTCGTCTACGTTTTTAATCTTACCGAATAAAGCGGAATATAATATGATCGTATAAAACAGAGTAGCAGATATATTTTGGAAATCGAACGTTTATATTGTAAGCTTCGAAATATTATATAAAAACGGGAATCGTATTAGGGTTAACGTGCGTCGTTTGTCGAGTCGGGGCGAGGGCAGGTGGAGCAGGAGGCAGGGTCGGTAGCGGACCGGGCAACAGGGCACATGGAGTGGACGCGACGCAGAGTTAGCGATCGGCGTAGCCAGACTAACCTTATAGAGTAGGATGTCTCGTAGTAAATAAAGAATAAACAAATGATGTGTTACTAGGGCCTAGATATAGCGACTATTGCAAATCCGAGTCAGGAGACTTAGTGTAATATAATGTAAAGATATATTTTTGTTAGTCGGGATTAGCGTACGCATACACGATGGGTACCTGTTCTCGCTTAATGCCGGTAAGCATTATGGTTTCCTAGCCGTGCGTACTAATTATTTGTTAATATATAAATAGTTCTGTTTTTGATTCCAAAATTCTATTGCGAACATGCCTGAACTGCGTGTTTGGAAAACAATCATTACCGTCTATGATGTTAGATATATATATATATATATATATATATAATTATAATATATATTACTTGCGAATTATTTTAATGTTATTAATTATGAAAATAGATGCGAATTTTATCACTGTTAAAATGAAATATATCGAGAATTTTAATGGAGAGTGTGCGTTTGAAATCGATGTTTATAATGTATAGCAATGGTAGAATATTTTCAGAGTATATAATCGATCTTATATATTTTGTCTATTTAGGGGGTGTAGCGTAAGCGGACAACGTACAAGGACGAAGGTGTCGGGAATAGGAAATATATACAAAGTTAAGGCTGCCTGGTACTACGCGGTACGTCGTAGTCACCCACACGGAGTAGTTAGACAAATTGTGTTCGACCAACACTTTTATAGGGAAGATACAAATGTGATTTATAAAGGTTTATTGGAAGCACCGTGCTCGCTACGATAAAACGATACAAACGAATATAACGCAACTAGAGTAAGCGCAACGCCGCGGGAAGAAATAACGAAATATATATGCTTGGTTTATGCCCGATACTCGGCATACTGCACGGGTGGGGTGACTAACTCTACTATTTTATGTAATAATTATAATATTTAACCTACCAAAGTTTGAAAGGGGGAGGCATGTAATGTTTGTTCAAATCCAGAGTCTATCTTAGTTAATAATTATTATGTTATTTGATTTACTCACCATCATTGGCTTTTGTCACATTTCAATGTCGATTGCTGATTGCAAATTTTTTATTATTGTTTGACTCTATGAAAATAAATAATGTATTTGTTCGCTACAAACTGTTTTCTTAAAAAGATTACTTGGAAACTGAGATCTCGTTACCGTCCGGAATACGAATGCGCATCTCTTTCCTAGTGAGATCCCTGGCTGGCCCGGGTCTGCATATTTTGCTATGTACAAGGGGTGCGGCATTTTGTTCTCTCGGTGGTGAGATTTCTGGGCAACTAGTGTGACTATACTATAATGAATGTATAGGTAGATGTATCTATGATAGTACGACTAATATTACGTTAAATTTGATAGGATGACAGACTCCGCTAGTGACGAGTTACCTCGGTTGGAGTTCTCTATTCATCGTCAATATCTGATAACTCAATAAACTGCGGAAGAATGCGGTTGTAAAAATACTTGTTGATAATATTAATTAACACTGTTAAACTATCACATAGCACATCACAATGATGTAAAGAAATTATGTATATATTATCCAATAAACAATTTGTTTTTTGAGATTACATAAAAAAATAACGTGGTTATTATACTGTGTCACTATAATAAAACTACGACTTCAAAACAATCTTGGTAAAAAGATTACGACATATTTAGACAATTAAAAAAAAATCACCATATAAATGTTATAAACACAAAAATGAACTAATAATGTTAAATTACAATGGCATGTTTTTGTTTCTGTTCTGTGCAATATGGAATATTTTGTATTTTATATAGACTTGTGGAATGTTTGTTTTTACTGATTATTAAGTTATTCTGTGCAATCAATATGTTTGTTGGATTTGATTACTAGACTATTATTTTTATTTATTTATTCGCAACATAATTATAACGTATCCACAACTCTATGAGGCCAAGAGCCCCGTATTGAGTTGGCATACAACAATGCATATTATTAAAGAATACACAAATAAAAAATATTAATTACTTGAAAGTGGTGTCGATGTTTCGTGGCAAAACAGTAACGGAAAAGGGAGCAAAATGTTATTTTTCAATCACTCCATTCCATCACCGCATACTACGAGTATTATAGTATAAAAATAACAGCTAAATACTAAATGAAAATATTTATTACTTTAAGTAGATCAAATATAGAATTGGACAATATATTTAAATAAAACAATTTTTTAAAACGGGGGTGATTAAACCACCACTAGAAATAAGGTGACCTAATAAAATAATCATATTGAGTCTTGGTACCTAAATCCAGCACACATTAAGATATTTTAAATATATATATTTTTTTGTTGGTTATTGTAATATGTATATAAAGTGACTTGCATTTTTTTACATTTCTGACTTTGGTTAAAATATACTAAATTTTTTATCAAATCCATGTTTATTTTTTTAAATCATTTCGTTAAAGTTCGTAGACATTATTGTATAATTTTACTTTGAAAAATTATGAATATTGATTGTAATTTGCGATATTTTTTCTCGGTACTCGATTAAAAACAAACTTACAAAATTCAATCCACGTTTTTTACATGATGCAGCGGACTATACTCGCAAAATAATACACACGACTATATTTATAGATAAATTTAATGCGAGTGTTTTGCCAAAGTCAGTGTATGAATGTTTTAATCCGATCGTTATTTTGTTACTAAAACAAAAAGTTAACATTTGGAAAAGGTTTCACAGGCCATCCCTCGTTCGTGCCTTAATTGTGTAGCCTATATTAGCTACTAGTCGCTTTCAAAACAATGTGGAATATAAATAATTAAAAAAAACAAAAAAAATAGCTTATGGAATTATTCGTGTCACATAGATATAAGATGTTTGTCCGAGTTACTTGCAATGAATTGGTGACCGGTTGTACTGCGGTGAATTAAGTTGAGTATCAAACAGATAGTAGAAAATAAGTTTGGAATTTTATCATATCTGCTTAGCGACAAACTAAATATACTCTTTCCTTAGCTTAAATCTAAATTAGTTCTAATAAATATCCGTAATAAGACTACTGACCAAACCAATGAATGGATTATAATGCAAAACATCGATATTTTACTACATAATATTCTAAATGGGATAAATGCAATGTAAAATAGTAACTTTATAAAAGCTACCATGTTTTGCCAAACGATAAAATCAAGAGATCAAAACTGTGTTTTGGGCCATTTAATAACATTATCTCCCTGTTTGCCTAGCCCCAAATGCGTGGATTATTATAAATGCAGTATTTTTAGACTTGTCGAGGTTTTTAACATTTTGTTATGTCCAACTGTTGGACATAAAGAGAATTTATTTTGTGGTTCAAATCAACGCTTTAAATACTACCTCGAATGAGTGATCTATTCTGTCCACGCTTGTCGTTTTAGAGTTTATTTGAGAACTATGGTAAGAAATATTTAGAGCACGAAAACATGTTATTCCTTAGATTAATCAAAACTTGCGAGAGCATTCAAATTTTGTTTAACAAAGACAACAGAAATGATTATTTTAATCTATCGGTTTCAGGATAGATACAGGATAAATAGGACAAATAAGACAAATAACAACTGACTTGTATTTCAAATCTGTTTTTATCTTAACTTATGAATATTAGTAAGAATAATGTTATGTTCTGTGTAAACAATTATAAAGAATACATCTGTAGAACTATTTTGTCATTTACGCTATTTAAAATATGTTACGATATAATGTAGTGATATTTTATGATATATTTTCACGCATAAATAATATATCTACAGCTAAATGTTGCTTTCTTTTATATTATCGATTAGTGCAATCTAATTATTCAAATATAAGGTACCTGAAACTTTCTGTAGATCACGTAAAAGAAAATTAAATGTGTTACAAAAATATATGTAAATAGCTTTAAGCTATGTGTCTGTTAAACTCTGTTCTCAATCAAATAGCTTATATCAATTATAAATCAACTCGTGTCTGTATGGAATCCCATATATTCTGTGGCATTGTCTATTGATTATAATTATTATGGATAGCTTATATAGCGCCATTTTCGTAAAATAATACCTCAAGGGCTGATATGACTGTATACTTCATATAGATTGACGCATAAATATTGAAATTCTTATAGTTATACTGTGTCTAGGTTTACAGTGTATGAATATATTATTATATGAACAATATCAAATTACTTATGTGTTAATGGTAATTTAAAAGCCAAAATAATGAAAAATTTAAATCAACACTAATGTAAAGACAGAGTGATTTGGCGTTCTACCTTCTCCGCCTACACCTACGGAAACGTGATGGTCTGTTGTTGTTTGTTGTAACACTAATGTATGGTACGTAACTCTTAACTGTGTGTACATAGAAAGAAACAAATAATTAATGTGTTGATTTTTAGAATTCAAAAATAGAAAACCTTGTTTTTATATTTACGTTATGTAAAATAAATTTGTCATCCGATTGGACACTATAAAAATCTGTTAAAACAATACAAAAAAATAAGTGTCGTAAATGTAAATAAGAAATTATCATCAATAGATCGAAAGCTTTCTTTTTCAACTTGATGTTGTTAAATTAAGTTGTGAGTAATTAAAAAAAATCTATGTCAAATGGGCTGTGCTTGAGAATTGTGGAGTTTGTTTCATTGCAAGTGACTTGGGAGAGTTTTAAGTGTTAAATATATCAACGTTGCGATATGTGCTTAGTTATAACCTTGTTTGAGAGTTTATGAATATTCTATAGTGTCCCATATGTGCGGACATTTCTAATTAAAGAAAACGGTATGAATGTGATTGTGGTAGATAAAAAAATCGGTGGAATTTAACTGTATTATACCTGATTCGAAAAATATATTTCTTTCTCAATCCAATTTGTCTTTAATTAATTATTTTTTTATATTTATTTTTTACATCACACTCCTTAAATAACAGTGGCACAACTTAAAAAACAACGTTTCAGTAGAGCCGTTAGTTACACATCGATGGCTTGGAACTAAAATATTGTAAATTCGATTTTTGCCAAAAATGAGTTAAGTACTGAAAAGTATTAAGTTCAACCTATATTTTTATGTGTTAATCTCGTAAGCCTACTAATCCAAAGATGTATACTTATTAAAATATGTTTTAAATTCTGTAGACAATATTTTTAAAAGCACAGATATATTTATCTTTATGCCAAACAAAAGTCCATATCAAAATATTGTATTTTCATCAGATACAAAACCTTATTTCTATTAAATAAAATCCAAGATGTGCAAAACTTCAAATGCTATTTTCTCAGTATTATGATTTATGGAGGTACAATATTTTAGTTCTAAGCCATCGACATACACTTGCGCTATTAGTAAACATATATTTATTTACAAAAATAAAGGGAAAACTTGAAAATCGCGAAGGGCAACGGGAGAAGAAGAAAAATTTCACTTTCTGCGATAAATTAAATGTAAAAATCTCTAAAATAACATCAAACTGTTTTTTTGTTTTCATTTGTCAAGACTTTATAGTTATAGTATCATAGAAATTATGCATTATGCTGTCAATTGTTCAATAAGCATAATGTTCAGTTTGAAGAATCTCAACACAGACATAAAAAAATAATGTGAAAGTCCAAACATTTACAGGAATGGCTGTCTATAGCGATTTAATAGAGTGAAATCCAATAACTGATTACAAAAATTTATATCCACACATCATCACCCCTCCTTGCACACCCAGTGGTGCACAGAGCACTGCACTGGTAAACCAAATGCATTTTAGTTCATCTATTACATGAAGTCGTAAGCTTCAGGTGCAATTTCAGGCCAGGAACAATGAAATATTGCAGTTCAAAAAACCTTTAAAACCAATATTTCACATTCACCCTGCCAGGGATCGAATCCAGGATCACAAGAATGGTAGACTAATGCTTCGACCGCTACACGCAGACTTATCTCCACTCGATTTCATTAATTAGGATTTTTACAGGAGAGTAGCCACCGAGTCGAAAACACTCGTCCGGGGTTCTGGTTCTATTTCATACACAGAACTGTATTCTTCATCCGCCTTTTTATTACAAGCTGTCCTGTAATGTAATACCGTCTCAAAAAAATATACATTACGCATGTAATGTGCAAGTTATAAATAATAAACACGTTTATTTTTGTCGTGGTGGCATATGAAAGTAATTGCCACAAATAGCGAGCTAATTTATGTAAGGTTAGTGCGATTGGAGCACACAACTTGTTTTCAAATGTCACAGTAAGAAGCCATTATCTCTCTGTCAGAATAAATTTTCTATTTTGTAGTCAAACTTCATAAGTCACATTCAATTGTAAAGGGTATCACTGAAATCAGAGACCTTGAAGTGTTCTTAAATGGAAAACTTGATTCATAAGACATTTAAATCTTATAACGAATAGTGGTGTGTTTAGACTGCTACTTAGCGATATCCACTATTACGGATATCACCATGTCAAGATACTAGGATAAACTACTTGTTACCGGATACTAGTCTGGTAACCAGGCTCCGGTTCTTGGCTCTCATATCTCGTACTATGCGCCTATGCGGTACGCAAAAGTATTTAAAAATTTGACCATAGATACCTAAATATATAATAAAGATTAACTGTAACTAAAATATGTATGTAGGTAATTTGAAAAACAAGTCAAACGTATGGCATATTTATTTATGCGCACGATTCATTTTGGAGTTTTGACGGAGCGGGAAATACTGGACAGATATCGGAATATCTAGTATTTCCGAACCCGGTGAGTCCTGAGCCGAGCGATATCTAACACGCACATGACTGACATGCATCGACATGTATATTTGTCTCTTTCCATCTTTTGTATCTAATAATCCAATAGACTAAGAAAGAGATAGCTTTACATGAAACGACTGACCGGCAAGCGAGTGCATTGTTAAGCTAAAATAACAAGTCACTATATTTCACTACACTGATATGTTCACGGTTAAAACACTATATTGCTCACTTGTTTGTCCTCTTTTAGAATATGCATCCGTGATCTGGTCTCCCTTCTATGTAGGCCGGATAAATCATATTGAATCGGTGCAACATCGTTTGCTAAGAAAAGTAGCATGGATGATTGGCCTCGAGAGGGGAGACTACACTTACGGAGAAATGGAGTTAATGTTAAAAATCTCAAGTCAACAAAAACGTAGAAATAACATTGACTCCATATTTATGTTCAATTTACTGAATGGCTTAATTGATGTACCATCGTTACTGGAACAAGTGGCATTTAATGTTCCAATCCGCCGGTTGCGAAATAATAATGTGCTATTCCTCGATCAACACAGCAAAAACTATGGCTTGCATTCATCAATGTCCCGTGTCTCGAGACAAGATCTGGACTTTTTTGGTGAAAGTCTTTATAGATTTAAGAAATCACTAAGATAGACCAGATCTTGTCTTGAGGTAGTTATTTTTTTTTTTGTCCTAGCTTGAATTTTATTTAGTTGTATTTTATAATAAATTGTATTTACCATCGTTAGAATGGACTGCATAAGTCCATCAAATAAATAAATAAATAAGTTTTATGAGTGACAATGCTGTCGCTGTCATCGCTGGTTATATTAGTTTGAAACAGATTTGTGAGATTTGACTAATGGCTAGTGGCTAGTATTTGCACGTATTACAGCTTCATACAAGTATCATGATATAATGATCTCTTGACGTATCATAGTATTTGTACCTGTGACTGACATACTAAGAACACCTCTAGTAACAAACAATACTACATTCATAGATTAGTATTAAGTCAATTAATTATCGATGAAAATCATTTCTTAATGTACGGCTGCGAAAGAAATAAACAAAAAGAGTGTTGAGGCTTTCGACACGTGGTCCTACAGTAGAATTCTGGGAATTTCATTAGTAGAATCGAAGAAGGAAGGCTCCTGTTTGAGACCATCTCCGAAAGACGAGCTAGACGGATTGGACACAGAGCGTCACGAGGGTCTCCTACATGAGCTAATTTTAGAAGGCATTCAAATAAACAAATCTTCGCTCATCTTCACCCATACTTAAAGCACCAAATTTAAAACTGAAGGGAAAATAAATATACCCCATATCAAAACTTCTTTTTCCCAAAGGCATCCAACTTTTATAGGGCCCCGTGTATACAATATGCTCCCATAATAAATACTATGCTTAGCTAGAAATTTTTTTTTAATTGTTACAAAAGAGTGGATTTTAAAAATGGGATGGAGCCGGTCGGAGCAGCTATTAGGAGTTTTTGTGTGATATAATTATATTTGTCAGTGTGTTGATTGTTTTTTATTTTTAAATGTTAGTGTACAAATTTATTACTTTCTTCCAGTAATACCTTTTAATGAGTATTATTTTTTTCTGTTTCATATATTTTTTAATTTTCATATATTTTTTTTAGTTACATATACAGTGAAACCTCTATCTATTGTTCCTCGAATAATCGTTTTCTCGGATGTGTCGTTTATTTCTTCCAACTCCGAAATAATTTCATATAAAACATACAAAAATTGATTGCATCAATCATTTCTCCATTTTATTTATCCACCATTTTACCGCATTCGTCTTTTGAATTACGGTGCGTATTTGACATATTTTAATATTTTGTGTATGTTTTAATGCGCAGAACGTTCGAAAGAGAAAGAGACATATAATGACAATTAGAACAAGTTAAGGTTTCTGAAGATGATTGGCTAAGACTTGATACACAGACGAATTTCAACAATTTTGTCACATTTGACGACAATATCCAAACGTGTGGGATAGAAACTATCGAAAGCTCGTGTGAGACAAGGTTGAAGGAGACAGCTGAAGAGGTCGATATTGATGAAGAGGAGCCGCCGCCTGTACCTTCATTTTCAGAAGCATGCACTATCTTCGAAAGATTAAAAACATTCTATTACTTACATTCAATAACTGATGCCGAAAAAAATATTATTTGCAAAGCCGAAAATATAATGTTGACTTACGGGAATAAAACAGTAAAAAAACAAAAGTCGCCGTCAGTGAAAGATTATTTCCAACGCAATAAACTTTAATATTTTTTTGTTTTTGTTCTGCTTTCTAATTTTATTTAAATACATTTATTTACACCTGAAACTTTTATCTTTTTTAGAATTTCAACCTGCCAATGGTAATGCAGATTGCCAGGGCGGTATCTTCACCCGATCTTATCTCCTTGTGTATTGACCTCTTATTCCCGCATTCATAGTTTATTTCAATAAGTCCTTTTTAAAACGATAGATAGAGGTTTCACTGTACTTGGACAGTTTTGATTTTTTAGTTCTGTAATTTTTTTTAAGATTATCATATTTTCATATTATTATTTAATTTTGTATTAATTTTCTAAAGACATCTCTAAAAAAAAGCTGTATTTTATACTTAAAAAAAAATGCTGTCTACCTCAGAACAGGTATTTACTATACCTAGTGAGAATAGACAGGGCCCAATATATTTGCTTAAAATTTGATGTTACTTAATTTTTACTTTAATTTCGCTTATTTGTATTGTTTTTACCTTCTTTACTGTTTTGCAAACAGATCATAATAATACTATGCTTTATAATAAACGTTGATTTATTCGGCATTGAACTAAACTGAACAGAGGGGATGTCTGAGGGAACAAACTACAGAGGGCGTCCTTGAGAATTTATGCGAAGATGTGAGCTGCGGGTCATAAGAAGACCTAAAGAGGGCCGCACAGGGCAAACCGGAGTGGCGGAGAAGATGCAAAGCTTCGCAGCAAACTAATCCATCTCAGAGGATTGAAACCAGAGAGAAGAAAATCAATAAAATGTAAAAGAAAACTGATCAAAATACATTTTAAATTCAATTATTGCTAAACCTAAAAAATCCATCAGCTTTAAAATATCAATGTACCTTTCTCATAAAAATATTTATTTAATGTCGCCTAATTAAAAAAAATATATCTAGCTAGTTACCCTACTATAATAATTTGGGTAATTCTCATAAATAAATGAAAACAGTAAACACAAATAATGGTCTCTTGCTCTCTATACAGCATCTACGAGTGATAAAAATTATACTTGATAACCCCGTTCAAAGATGATCAAAACATATTTATTTTGGCTTCATTTACTTACTTTGTGGAGCAATGATAGAAGAGGAAAAAAATATGTAAATGGACATTTACAATGCATATTGACCGAGTGGCATAATTCTCTGTCATAACAAACTTATATTATTCATGTGAGAATGTTAAACATGTAATGTTTTTGTTTATAAAGCTTTTAATCGCATAATGGACTCTCCTGAACCCGTTAAAAGGATCATTTATATACGGGGCCTCGTTATTGTAATGAAATGACACGAAAAAAGTATTATGCAAATTAAAAAACATACAAATACATATTTTTTAAATGGATTTTCTATCTATAACGAAAGTATATACTATTCTTTATGGAATATTTACATCCCGATAATAAAATTTTTTGCTAACCGAAATCGGATACAAAAAATGTTTTCATAAATATTACGAAAGTTAAATTGGCGGCCTCCGTGGTTAAGACGCTTGACTCACACACAAAAAGATCTATATAGCATATACAACCACAAACCTTTGTCTATAATATAAAAATTAATAGATTTTCAAGTTTATGGTATGTGTGCTTTTTAACTCGGAGAGCACCTGATATCGTCAAAGAAGCAGTTTATCGCTGAGGCCTGAATGCATCAGATACCAAGGTTGAGCGAGAAATGGGACGCTTTCTTGTGTTCCTCACTCAGTGCAACCTAATCCGATATTACAAATATGTTCCTATTTTTATATAATTATTATTTTATTTGTGTTAAAACATGATGTATTTTCTTTTATATGAACCCTAGAGGCTTGCGCTCATGGCAATTATTTCATTCACTTATTGTTTCCGGTTTTCATTTAAACCAGTACAGCTGATTCTAACTGACGTTTGTCAAAACAATTTTTCTGATACAAAGTGTAGCACTGAATTACAATATCTATAAAACAATCAGATAGGAAAATGTCACAATATCGACAGGAATGCGTCATATGTCACATACACAATATGCTACGTTATAAGTAAGACGAATGTAAAATGTTTAATGGAGATTTAAAAAGAAAATATTAAAAAATCATGGCGGCATTAACTCTCATTTCCCGTTGATGTGTGGCTAGTACACATTGCAACTTATAACTTTAATGTCTTTATAAATATAATAAATACTGGGTCAAGATTTTCGATATTCCTCAGTTTTACATGCACGTATCGATTTAAATCATTTACAATTAAATAATAAATAATCATTGCACACAGCTAAATAACTTGCGTGAATGGTTCCATTGCAGAGAGGAAAGATAAGAAGGGCATAGAAAAAGCATTTTGTTACAAATCGGAGATGAATCGCTACCCATTCAAAAGTTTACCAGTGTGACGTATGCGGTTTATAAAAGTACCAAATATAAAGTTGTCTCAAACACAATTTATGTCTCACTCTCGATCCTATAGGTTTATTCGCAAGCAAGAGTGACAAATTCATGCGTCATGCAGGCCAGTAGCAAAGTAACCCGAAGAACTGACACCAATTTTGTGCAGTTACTACATGTTTTTAGCAATTAGATTTAAAATATTACCGCTTTCGACTTCAAGTATAAATAATTGCCCATGAATATTCCATTTTTCCGATTCAAAATCTCTAATTTTTTGCATGTGCAATGAATACACAGCACAGAAACGCGTTTGTGTTTTTGGCACAGTAAGGGAAGGATTAATACAATAGCAAGAAAAAATTACTAAGTTAAATGCATATTTACAACAATTAAAAAAAAACACTAAACTTCCTCATTCTATACACATTTGTGTGGTAGTAAATACCATACATCATCAAAAATAAATAAATTACCTTGTAGTAGACGTCAGGAACATATTGCTTGTTGGAAGACTCCCGAATGTATCCCAACTCTGGTGCGTCCTTAGTGGGAACTAGACAGTCATCTCGTACTAGCGCCATACACTGCCCCGTCACCTGGTAGCCTTCCATATGCACTTGTTTCCACTCGTCACCTGGTAATGATTAAAGATTGCACTTTAAAAATTAAAAGTGACCAATAATTCAGCAGTACAACTTCATAACTAAAGTTTTTTTTCCTCTTGTTCTGGTTATTTATTGCTTTGCCCATGCATACAAAGCTTTTTTCCTAGTATGTATTTTTATGTTTTATTTTTGTTCCATCATTATTTTTTAAATTTTTTTTTACTAAGTCTTTAGAAAGTTAATGTATCTTTCCGCATTGGTTTCATTTATATTACTTCCTCTAGGTTTAAAAAAAATTGGCATTTGTTTGCAGTTTAACCTCTCGGCGTCAAACATAGGACAATCGTGTAATATATGGAGGACGTTCTGAGAGATGAGTCCATCGCGAGGGCAACAATCATTATCTCTTTTTTTGAATCCATGAAGATATTTTCGGAAAGCACCATCACTAAGAAATAAAAATTTGATTTTTTTTTTTTGAATTCTGATACATACTTTCCCTATTCCTTTGATTAGTGAAGATCTGTACAAATATTTCGAATATGTATGTAGGTATATTATTAATACCCAATTCATTTTTACTATTCACAAACGTAGATGAGATTTAAGTCAATAAGACAAGTTAATAAAATATCTGACATAAAATACGAGTATTCGATTCAAATAATAATGTTGTAATTTTTGTGCATAAATTAAGGAGGTAAATAAATTAAAAAAATGTAATCAAAGGAGATCACCCAGATTGGGCTAATTTTTATTTTGCCGGCTAACAAATATAAACACATTATTTAAATAGAACTCGGCATTGTAAACATTTTTTATTACTATACTAAAGTTCCGAGTCAATTTTCTGAGATTTTTTTAGGTTTAAATATTTAGTCTCAAAGTATCACTCAGCATAGATTTAAAGCAGTTTTGTTTTGTCAAAGGTGATATAAAAAGTGGTGTAATAGTAGTTAATTGCGTCTTAGTTTCTCGTGCAGTATAAAAAGGCTCAGGGGGAAAATAAAAATAATCACTGTATTAAATATTTTAATGTTATCCTCTATAATTTTCCTGATCTAACAAATATATCTATCTACTAATCCTTCAGCAGGAATTTTTATGGCAGGCGGGTGCTTCGCATACCCCATGTACCATACTATACACATCACATGGGAGCAGCAGCCGATAGTTCTTCAGCCATTATGGCAGGAGCAATAATAGTGCGCCATAGCTTGTCTGCCTGTGAAAGCTCTATCTATGCCTGTATACACAGTATATGTTCGTAAACGGACATGCCGGGACTGGATTCGCCCTCGAAGTATATAGAGATCCCTTTAGAATAGATTTTTTGAGTTTGAATATTATCTCACAGACTTGACTTAGAACTTTAGTCTGATAATAAAAAGGGTTTATTTTGTTATACTCTTTAAAAATATTTAATTTAATTTAGATGGCCGGCACTTTCAAAATTAGAAAAAAATGTGTGGAGGCTGGGTGATCTCCTTTAACCGACAATATCATACATATGAAACTAGGGATAAAAAAAGTTAAGATTACCAATGAGAAGAAAAACAGAGTCTCAAAACTCATTGTACAAGGGATTGAAGCTGTACAATGAGTTACCTGAAGATATAGAAAGCATTGAAATACTTGTTATAAATTTTGATAAAAAATTGTAATGTTATTAAAATTTTATATTAGTTCTTAAGATGTTATGAACTAACTTAATAAAGCATAAATACATATTCAAATTAACACATGTACATTATTATAATTCCCCTTTCCGCACCTAGTGGTGCATAGGGCACTGCAATGGTACACCAATCGTAGCATATCTTGATTTACAAATTTTTGTTACGTGAATTAAGATGATCAGTTATACGCTCCAGGTACCAGTTCGGGGACTATGAAATATTCTAGTGCAAAAACACCTGTTAAAATAAATATTTCATGTCAACCGTATCGGGAATCGAACCCGAGACCGTCATATAGTTCATATGAATCAACCAATGAAAGTTTAATAGTCTAGAAAGTGTTTCATCGATGTCAGCGTTGGG
This sequence comes from Micrasema longulum, assembly GCF_059751315.1. Lineage (NCBI taxonomy): Eukaryota > Metazoa > Arthropoda > Insecta > Trichoptera > Brachycentridae > Micrasema > Micrasema longulum. The sequence goes on from NW_028277631.1 coordinate 63,826, forward strand.
CATGGATCCATTACTGAACATCATAGGCGTCAAACATAGGCAGAATGGTGAATGTTACTGGTCAATGACGGTATTCCCTTTTCAAAAGTGTTTTACCTCTCTTTTGCAATAAATTTAGATCCCTAAGGAGTGAAATCCAGCCTGTCTACAAACATTTTGACATACTCAAAACATGGTTGAAAAAAATAATTATCTATATGTGATGATCAATAAATATTCAGATATGGGGGTTAATGAATTTACAGGTTCCACTGTAATCAATAAACATACATACGTAGGTACAAAACATCAAACTCGATTGCAAATAGAAGTCAAATTACAAGCTACTACAATGGAGAAAAAACTTACCGGTGACACAGACTGTGACAAATTTAGATCCAAAGCTTCTCGATGAGGAGTATCTGCATGTGTTGGGATATTGGTTCTGGAAGTCTCCGGCCATTATACACTCTTGTGCTGTCAGGAAGTGGGAATTAATGCCCCTGGAAAAATAAAACAAATGTGTTAACAATGAGGAAGTTTATTATTATTAAATTAAGGGCCCACTGCTGCCAGCTCACATGTCCAATTAGTTTTTAAAAGATTTAAGAGGTGGTGCTGTGATTATTTCTTGAGGCAAACCATTTCACGCGCCTACAAATCTGTCATAGATCAAATATTTTACTGGATCGAGGTTGAACTTTGGCTTCTCATATTACAGTTGCTTAGTTTAGTAATTATTTTTATATTTTTAACTGTAGTATTTAATTTCAATTCAACTGCTTTTTTTACTTTTTTATTCTTACACCAAAGAGGAAACGCCGTCTCACTTTTCTCCATCCAAACATATTCCTATATTTTCTCCCTGGATCATGGCACTAGAGCAAACACACTAGATATTTACCATTGGCGTGTCTCTGTCGCTATGCTTTTTTGATAAATTGTTTCTTACGCAAACTACGACCATCCAAAAACCCAAAAAGCGCCATTTTATCAGCAGTCTTCGGACGTAAGGTATACAAATATGATAAATAGAAAAGGTACCGACACAAAAAATTTCAATTTTAGTATGATAAAATTAGTACGACATGCAGTAGTCTTTTTGCACAGTATCGGGGAGACATTTGCGAGAGAGTGACAGAAAACCAATTTTTAAATACCTATTCATAAAAATTGTCCGGCAACACTCATACTCTTAAGGCCCAAGACACAAACTAGCCGGCCGCCGATGCTAGGTATTTTATGTACTTATACAGTCCCACATCCCGCCTTATACTCTTAAAATTTTTTACAGTTCAAACTGACGTTGGTCCCGCTCAAAGTATTTCTCCGAACGGATTTTAAAAAAAATATAATAATAGTGTTAATACAAATTTATAGAGACAGGTAACTCTAGCGTTTTGAAATATTCCCAAAGTTTGTTTGAAAATTCCGAATTCCATATTATATAAGGCAGTAAAAAAATATTATATTTATGAAAAAAAAAAACTACCAAAATTCAAACGGAAGATTAAGAAATATGTGTTAAATAACTTTATGTTTATGTGTGCCCTATTTTGACATTAAAAATAAAAATAATAACAAAATTACGGGTTACCGAGGAAGATACTTTAAATTTCATAAAAACATACACATTTTCATACATAATTTCAATTTGACTTAATATCCAGTCGAAGATAACTCTGTTAAGTTCCCATTGAAATTGGAGTCCTGAAATTATTGTTTGTCTTATTGTCCGAAACGAGAGCGGTGTATTACCTGCAGTGTTGGACCGTCCCCTTGGAAGAGTCCTCGCTGAGCAGATCTGTGAAGATCCATCCCACCAGCTGTAGGCCTAGCCCAGCGGCCACTTGCTGCACCGTTCCATTCCTGCCGTCCGGCAGCAGCGTCACGGTATCCCTCCCGGAAACCTGCGGGGGCTCGTAAATTGCCGCTACCCTCGCCCTTATACCTGCAAATAAGAGAGGAAAACTGACTCAAAAAAGGAAAGTTTGTCCCTATTGTTTTTATGGACTACATGTTTAGAAGTCTGTACAATAGAATTATAATAGTCCAAAAACTGCATAAGCACAAACTGAAGCCGACAAAACTACTCAGCGGACATTTTGTTAGTATTGCCAGTGTACCGGGCATCGCCGGTCGTATGTCAAAAAAGGCGGAATGCGGCGGCAAGTGCCGATCATTTAAAAACATCATCAAACCTAGTGGTCCTTGTTGGGGCTCATAGACGGAGGTGGTTTCTGCACAAGGAAAAATGTTCGACTGAGCGCCGAGAAATCATTAGACCCCGATGGCAGCTGAAGCTTTGCGAATCGTCGCTAGGGCTACACGCGGCGCTTCAATCAGAGCCGCCGGCCCTCGTGTTTTTACAAATTTTTCTATATATTAGTTTTTTCGTGCTTATTTCGGCTAGTAGTCTCGATTTTGTAATCTAATAAGCTGCCCCTTTAATAAAGACGGTTAATTATGTCACTTGCGGGGGCAGACATTAGAATATCGAGACTAGCCATAAATATGTATAGGATTATGAGGTACTAGGCCTCACTTAATCCCACTAAAACGTGTGTCACCTTTTTAATCAGTATGTAGGATCTTTTTCCGTGATATTTATGTATTAATTGGGACACGGGGATGATGCCTACATACTTCATTTTTATGTAAAATGTTTACCGAGGGTGTTATTTGAGTTTAAAATACTGATGTAAAAATAAAATATAAAAATATCAATCCAACGAGAGAGCGAACGAGTCAATCCGGGGCAGCCCGACCCCCCTCGCTCTCTCCTGGGGCTTATGTATGCTGTCCCGTACTCTGTCCGACAGCGACACGGTGAAAATAATTTAATAGAACCTGTGTGTTTTTTGTGAATAAAGTTGTGTATAAATCAAGACTAGGCGTGTTTTATTGGAATTACGCCCTCTCCGCCTTCGACTCCGCCGCCTGCCCTTCTTGGAGGATATCACCGCCGACCCAGCCAGAGAAGTCTATCTCATCCGAGATAGCCGGACTACAGGACATTCTATTAATAAACCTTAGTATAATATTAGACTGTATTAATTTGACTTAACAACTAAAGGGTCTTTTTTTTTTTACAGTCGTCAGTAAAATATTTTTTGTGGGAAAACATAACATAACTTACTTTATTTCCTTTTTCTTTTTAAAAATAATTATTAACATATTAGTGAAATAATTATTATTCTAATAAAATAAATAAAAAAATAAAACAACTTTGTTTTTACCACTAATTTTTATTTTTCACCGACCGGTTTCAAAGCAAACAAGCTTCTTTGTTAAGGTTTACGTAACTAATGAATCGATTCATTTTTATTTTATTTCTATCATGTTCACTAAATACTACACGTGGACCCAGTAAATCAAGTGTTTTTTTTAATCTTTTTCCTTACACGGGTGGTAATCTGATATCATTATTTTCGAAGTAAGACAGGAGAGGACTAAAAGAAATATTGTTTATTTGGTTATTAATTATTGTTTTCTTATTATGAATCGCTTTTTTAATTTCTAAATTTTTTAATTTTAATATTTTATTTTCAACATGAAGTACTTTTAATCCAGTGTCTTTATTGAAGTTATGATTATTTTCTATCAGATGATTTGCAAATTCAGAAAAATTATTATTATTTAAGCATCTTAAGTGTTCTTTTACTCTAATAGTGGTTAAAAACAAAGTTGTTTTATTTATTTTATTATAATGAATAACCACAAAGTTAGTGCTTCAAATATAAACTTTACATTATTATTCTATTTTATATTAATTGCTTTAATACTTTATGTACTCTTTGACTAAATATTGTAAGAGCCACCTGGGTGTTAATAAAAAAATTAAATTATCTTATATTTATGTTATGATTATTTATACATTGTTCGCAGTTTGGCAACATTACACAACCACTTCACGCATGTCTGCAGGTGGGAAGTAGATTGCGAAACTTATAACATGAAGATATTTGGTTTAATTATTTTTAAAAAGTATACATTACTTTTTACCCAAGATTAAGAACAAAAATTAAACCTAAAAATTATATAACACATTTAGTAGAGGTTTAAAATAAATATAAAAATCAAATAAAATAGTAAAATATTTTAAAGGATTAATATAACAAGAAAATCATAGTATTGTTTCATATAACTGTATTTTGAAAATAAAAATGTATGCATATTGTATGCATCAGTGCATATTAATTAATTTAGTTTTTTTTAATTTGATTGTTTATTATATTATGCATTTTGTTTCTTTTTTATATAATTTTGTATAGTTGCCAAACACAAGAGCCAGACTCTTTTTTGGCAAGTTCAACCTTAAGTGTTCTATTTTTTATTTTATGTTTTGTTTTCATGCTAATAAAGGTTTACTAATAAAAAATATATATATATAATAATTATGCTAAAGATTTAATTACCATTCACCATCTGTGAAAAAATTGAAACGGTTTATTTTATAGGAACAATACCCTACATTAAATATTATCCAATACGTGGGAATAACTACTGACGAGTTTGTGGAATCTGTTTAATACTTCATTACAAGTATACACTGTCCGTGAATTGTTGCTACAGAATGGTGGCACCTGACTAGTAATTTGTGTTGATTATTATTATTAATGAACTGCATATTTGTATTTGATCTGGTTGGGTGCTAATTATAAACTGTTTATTTGTTAATAAATGACGACTGACCTAGTGGAACATCGGGGTGTCTCTCATAAGTCCCCACTAGTATTCCGATCCTCTGGTGTCCGGTGCTCCTCCAGTACTCGAGGAACCTCTCCACAATGTCGGTGTTCTCGAACATCACATTGTCCACGTGGCGGTACGTCTGGCGGTTCAGGGTCACGGCTGACGGCTGACACTTGGAGCAGATACCGCGAGGCCACGGCAGGTGTTCGGAACAACCTTTAATTTGAGAAAGTTCATGCTTTAGCGTAATAAATGTGAATGACAATAAAAGTGGATTTCCAGAGACATTTTTACAATACCATCTTAAAATGTAATTATTGTCATCTAAATGTGGCGTATTTCGATTATCTATTTCATGAATGAAAGATGATCTGTCTTAGGCTTAATCCAATGACAATGAAAGCATCCACCCCTTTCCCGAAACTGTTCATAAAGACTTGAGTCTTTCTTCAGTTTCGCATATCAATATTAATTTTTTAAAAAACTAATTAAGCGAAAATTTAATATTTCTTTACAATCAAACCGCGAAAATAACAAAACAAATAAACTTTAAAAACTTTCATTGTACCCCTCACTGCAGTATTGTCAGTTTGTGATCAATCAAATACACATGGTCAGCACAATCACCTTTTTCTAATTTCCTAGTATGACAGTGGAGGAATACAGTGTTAGTTCCAAATTGAGACCGCGGCCGCACGCTCCAGATCCCGCATCGGAAAGGAAGAAGAACGTAGTAATACAAACAAATCAATCAAATGACACGAAACCCAAATACATGTAGGAAACATGAGAATAATTTGCTCTATACAACATGCACTCAATCAACAGAAGAAAAACAAAACGTATGTATAACAAATCACAGAGGAACATCAAATTATCAAGACACTACCGGCAAAATCCTAACACAGATCCTAACATGATCCAATGACAGTAAAATATTACATTATAATCGTCGGATTTCTGGCACAAGTTGGTAACTACAACATTTTTAAAAATGAAATTTCCTCATAACTGGCATAAAATATGTTTTTGTTTAAAAAGTCAATAAAAACATGTTATATTTCTGTGTCTTGGGTCTAAAAAGGCCAATGTAGAATTTTTTTTTTCTCGCCAACATTTTGTAGAGGGTGATGTCAATTAAAAAATACATATATTTAAAAAATATATATATACATACATACGTGGTATTCTTAGGGTAATTACCTAAAAGTCGCCTATATGGAAAAATAACATTGTATGGTTATTGACCAAGAAATTAGCTACATATTACAGCAATACAACGAGCCGTAGGAACTTGAGTTGAGAATTGCGAGCGATAACCGAAACTGTACATCACACATTAGTTGTTAATCTAAAAACCAAACTAAAACCAAACCAAATATTTGGAACGCTCTTGTTCTATGCAATAGAGCTTAAAGGCATCTCTAGAAAATTATTACTCGGTAGTGGTTTTTTATTGAAAATAATTTCAAACACCTCGAAGAGTTTATTATAACGTCAGAAAATAGCTATATTATAATGTCACAAATACTCTGCCGTAATGTTGCGATTTGTGACATTAGCCTTTTTAGAAAAAAAAATTATAAATACAAAAAATAATATTTAATAATATCCAACTTGCGGTTTTATTTGAATTGTTGATTTGGGATGAGCCAAAAATGTTCATTACCGACTTGTGCCAGAAATCTGACGAATTATTATTTTATGATTTGGATGCCATGAGAGATAACAGGCAGTTTGACAGTTGGCAGAATAAGCTATCTTGAGACGACGTGACTACTGACAGCTAACAATATATTATTCTGCGATGAACAACCAACATTGGGTATAAACCTATAAAAAAATAGTATTTCCAGAAAAGAAAGGCAAGCGTGAACTGAAAAAGCGCAGTAAAACAAAGAAGCATTGACAGTTGAAGTTTACTGTTAACAGTATTACAGGTGTGGGATGCGCGCGCAGATCTTGGTTCAAATTTTTGATGAAAAATAGGACGTGTTTTAATTTATCTGAATTTGACCATAGATTTCACCCAGTTTACGTACTACACAAAATAATATTAATTGGGTTAAATCTTGCGTACGATACAACATACAATATGAGCTTTATTTATCAATATGTTTAAGCAAACATTCATTGCAAATCATAAGCATTCAGTAAAGATACAAACCTGTCTTTATCTTGCATGATATGTCTTCTAGTGTCAAAAACTTGCTCCGGTCTATTCCAGAAGTTAGTTTCCGAATATAAGTATGGAAGGACATGTGCTTAATGTTTTGTTCTTTCAGATAAGACTCGTCATACGGCTCCAGTGGTGAGCAGTGAACGCAGCAACCATTTGAATTATGTCGGCAACTGAAAATAACTTATAGGATTAGTGTCATAAAAGAAAGAAACATATGTGATCACTTACATGAACACCTTTCGTACCTCAGGTTATTTTTTAAAACTGTTAATTAAAGTTATAATATTTGTACTTCAAAAATTTACTCATCCAAAAATATGATTTGACCGTTTATCATGCAATTAAATCCGAACAGAATGCAAATAAGATGAGATTAAGAAAAGGTCACCAGTTGCTACTAGGATGGTGGGGTCATTTTGAACAAATGAATGAAGATAGGAATTGTTAAAAAAATATGTATGGCAAGAGTGAATGGCCAAGAAAATGGTGATTAAATTTAACACCATTAAATCTATTAACGTCAAAAGTCATTCAAGCAAGTATTCTATCTGTAGTGCCCTAACGATAGCCCTCACTCGGTTCATTAGGTCCATTTCCATTCCACGCTTTATGCCAAAGGATTACACTCTGCTTTCGGACCTGTGACCTAAGTTGATTACGAGGATCACATTCAAGCAACCCACAGTAAGGCACTTGGCCTGCTTCACCTCCCAGCCTTCCCGCAAATTCAACAGCTGCGAAGTTTTAAGTAGTAACCCACAAACTAAAAAGTATTTTCATCATTATATCTAAAATAGAAACTTACTATTTGTCATCTCGCTTCCGGGCAATTTTTCCATCTAGTTTATAAAGTTGTATATCTACTTCATCTTCTACAAGAGGAGTGATTTTGCTTTGTGCGGTAGCTTGAGATGGTTCATTTAGCTCTGACTTCCCGGAGGGTTGAATGCTTGTCTGAAAAGTGCATGACACATCACATTGTTTAATAAAATCACTTTGCAGCTTTAGTAATTAATGCTAGGATACAACATAGCAGGGCATAATGTAGGATAAAAAAAACTGTGTAGACTCTGACAACGTAGTTTTATTTGTTAGTTGTATGTCGGTGAAAATTTGAAATGCTGTTATGGATATCTATATAAATTTCATTCTGTTTAAGAGGGGGAGAAAGGAAGAGTTTTTATAATATTACAGTGGTCTGCATTAAAATCGCCCCTGGCATCATTCCTGCTGATTCATTAAATTAGATCTATCAATTGGCAAAATTATTTTTTTGCAAAACGATATAAGTATGTGCGAAGTTACAGCGAATCAAATTAGATTGAATTATCATTTAGTTGAGTAATAATATGAAAATATTTTAGAAGTAACGTACCTACACATAGGCACATAAAATAATCAGTTAATAATGATTTCACGCAAAAGTAAACTTATATGTTATATTCCTAACACAAATCAACTTTTCTATACATTAAAAAATATGTAGATTTATAATTTTTGGGAAAATTCGGAATGTTTGGATTTATTTAATGAATAGTTCTACTTCTATAGTATTGATTTCCAGTACATGAGTTAGGATGTAGAATTTCAAATTAAAAAAAAAATGGTTCTGTTAAAATCATGGTACAGTATATTTTTATCATAAAAAAACCTTCTCTTGAAAATTTACGTAAGTAAAAGACTTTTTGTATATATTTCGCTTTGTTAAAACGGTCCTCAATTAGTGTCTTAGTTAAGAATATACAGATGCCCTAGTTTTGTCAAATGTTAAATTAAATGGCCCTAGATTATGGTTTCTAAGCAGATTACATTGAGTATTTCATTTATTTGATAACCACGTTCAACAACTTATCAATCAGTACATGATTGTTTAAACATTAGTTTGATTAAAATAATGATAGAGAGCGAGACACTCTACTTTGTTGTATGTGGAACATTCGCTGTAAATGGTGTATTTTTACCTGGCTGCTAGTCGAAGGCTGATCGAATAATACAGTGCCGTTTAACGGAGCGAGGTAGAGCATATCTCCATGCTGCAGTCGATAATCAGACACACTTCTGGATTTACTTGACACTATTTCTTCCTTGTGATTACGGTCCTTGTACAGAGCAAATCCGAAGCTGCTCAGCTCGAACGTCTCGTAAGCTTTCTCATACAGCCTGTACACCTTATCGTTTGCATTCAATTCAACTCTTTTTGTTCCCTCGGGTGACTGAATTCTCAGAACCTAGAAATTTGAGGTTATGTTTGATAAATCTCGATTTACTAACTATTCTCACGTTAGAAACAGTAAACACGACATATAACAGTGGTTGCGTGTATAATTAACCGAATTAATGCGAAATTATTACGAAAAACACACTATTTTTGACGTTACTCGATGTCAACATAGACGATGACAAAGAAATTTGAAGATGAAATTTACAAGAAAATTAGAATATTATGATTTTTAAAACATGTCTACGGAACATTACACAACACGGGTTAAAGAAATTCATCGATGAATTTCACAATGATTAAATTATTTACTCACAATAATCTTAACTCGGGACATTTTGACGACTTCTGTTACAGATCTGTTGCAAACATCAGTTCAATCAGTTCAGTTCCAGTTGAAGTTGAACGCAGGTTAAATATTCGCAAGCAGTTCATGTGGCAAGTTTGCTAATAAAAAATGGAAAATCTACCAACTGTCAGAAATTATAAACAACAAATTTCAAAGATAAATCTGCAAGTCAGAAATTGGAAATGTCATTAATTTTGTTGTTTATCGTTTTAGTTACAAATTTAATTCATTAATGACATTCTAGAAAAAGTACAGTTTAGGGTTCATTTTTTTATTTAGGTCAGTATTACGTTTTACAATAGGTTTTTATTATTTTAGGACCAGCGTTTTTTTATTGTACCATGCAATTTCAATTTATGCCTTGTAATTTTGCATGAGTTGATATTTTACGTTGATATTGAGATGACAGCATATGAGAACATAATTATCAGTCCAATTATGGGTTTGTTAAGAATTGTTGTGAATAATTTGTAGCAGGTAAATAAGTTTTTATGTAATATGTTTGAATGAAACTCAGCTGACTCTTTTACAAATGCGCCATTTTCGAAAATTGACATTCGGAACAATGAATTTTAAAATTATTTTTTATTTTATCCAAATTCGAATGTTTGGAATGGTACTTATGTAGTAAATTTAATAATGTCGAAGATTAGATTTCTGTTAAGTATTATGAACGTACATCAACGTGTAAATGAGAAATCCTAGCTTATTGTGACGCTGCACACCGAAATCTATTTTTATCTAATGCTTTCGCCCCATCCAGGTGTTTCTACAAGTTACAGCTTTGCGAGTTCGTCTTTAAAATTGTATTATAGGAACATTTTGTGATACGGATAAATAAGCAAATATTCCGTTTTATGAACATTTTAGTGGTTTATTAAAATTAAACATCAATTACAACAGAAAATAAGAAATACAATTTTTATTTTCTCAAACACTAAATTTCTTAAAACATTCTATCGATGTTTCTAGAAATTTTTTCTGACAGAAACGTATCAGGTTTTCAGTAATCAATTAAAACAATTTTAAATGCTATTTTTTTTTCTCTTGGTGGTGGCTCAAATGATAGTTCTGCTGATTATATATCATAAGATAGTATTCCATCCATCGACCTATTAATACACAGGCGCGCCCTATATAGTAAAATATTTTTTAAAGTACACGAAAACGTAACCATACTTACCAAGTTTGTTAATTTTACCCAGGGCTGCATTCGAGGAGAATGCATATTATTTTATTCATTCAAAATTACACTTGTGCATATTCATGAATTTATTAAGGCTTTTTAGGCTGTGCCCGTGTTAAAAAACATTAAAAAGTACTTAGTACAATTAGTTAAATTATACTACAAAAACTGAGAGAATACCCATTTTCGGTGTGTAAAATAGTTTGTATTTAAATGTTTCCAACCAAAATTCATTTTTTATGGATCCCAATCAGATTTTTTCCTTAAATTTCTTTAACTTCTGCCCATTTATTTATTTTTACTGGATGTTGTGAAATGCTAAAATAATATGAACTCACATTTATTATATTTTTAAAACCGTATTCCTACAAGTGCAGCCCTGTTAGAAAGAAGAGCGTCGTTTTGTGACTAAATTAACGACTGAAATTATACAATAAACTACAAAACAAAACAAAAGACTCCGCCATACTTTTCAAAAGATGTAAAAAATATTATTGCCATCATTATTATAAATTTGTCGGCCTCATGGCGTAATGGTCAGCGCGTTTGCCTACCATGCGAGAGGTCTCGGGTTTGATTCCTGACATTGATATGAAATATTTATTCAAAACGATGTTTTCACACCAGAATATTTCATAGTCCCTGGACTGGTACCCATAGCACAAGACTGATCATCTTACCTTCATTTAACAAAAAAAAAAGGATCAAGATACGCTGCGATTGGTGTACCAATCCAGTGTCCTATGCATCATTAGATACGGAAAAGGAATGATGATGATCATCAACAGAGTATGAATAATAAATAAATTTTCAAATTAAAAAAATACGCTTTGGGCATCACTGAGCGTTTGGGCATAAGTTGAGTATCATCATTTTTGAGGGCTCAGGGTACGTCTATGTGTATTAATAGGTTGATGGGCTCAAATGATAGTTCTGCTGGTTTTATATCATAAGATAGTATTCTATGATTAATAAGTATTTTTTTTATAAAACAATGTGTTTAAGTATCTAAAAACATTACTTCAATGTTTTAATACTGTTTTTTCAAACACATCTTGAAATCTGTAAATAAAAACACTTTGGATAAAAGTCAGCGACTAACAATTATCAATGACGCATTGAAATAAAAAACTTTTTCAGAAAAGCTTCATTCATAGTGTTTTTTCATTAATCAAATGATATTCAAAACAAACAAAAATTTTTTGCAAAAAATCTTCCTTATGAAAATCTTTTATAATATTTGTGTCAAAACAATATCCCAGATTAATTTAGAATTAAATTTCTCAGGACAGACACCCTCTCAAAGTTGTGCCAAGAGTTTCACATTAAGTATACACTCACTTCTCTACCGTTGCATAGCTAGTGAACCATTCCGAACTTCTTAAGACACGTGAAAGCAGGAGGTTTATGGAACCACCGTCAATTATTTCTTTCCGAATTGTTATCATTGGTATCAACCTTTTTTTAGTGCAAACATCCCAGATAATCGAATACATTTTTTATTCATAAAATTCCAGTGTAGTGATGTTCTTTATTCAAATATTTGATCGGAAGTTATTGAATGAGAAAAATTAAAAACAAAAGAAGTTTGAATTGAAAAAAGTATTTTGTTTTGTTCTCCTTTGATCCCAGGTGTTTTTTAAAATTATTTGTGCAGATAATCTGAAAAAATGGACGAAATCGGAGTACCGGTGGATCTCTACATCTACGATCTGACCAAGGGTATGGCTCGCATAATGTCAGCAATGTTTTTGGGTATGAAATTAACAACTTCGACTCACAATTAAAATCTGATTTTTGCGCTTTTTCTCGACCAATGAAAACAAAATGTAAACACTGAAGCCGCTATCACATTTGCTATTTAATTGTGTTTATAGTTTTACCATTATATTGCCAGTATTTTTAGAATTTCCCAATGATGATGTTAATAATGTTTTCTGCTGTTATTTTCTTTCACATTCTTTATATTGGTGTGTCACCCACATACTTACATGTTGTATTTTTAGAATAAACTATTTCTGTGTTTGTGATTACGTCCATTCTGCCTTTAGGTGTCTGAAAATTTTTATCTTCTCTGTATATTATTTATTTGTATGGGAAAAGCAGTTTAAATTATAACATTGATTTAGTTTTTTTTTTATTCAAAATGTTTGTTAGAAAACTAATAACAGATTTAACTATTTTATTTATAATTAACAATTAGGTATTTTGCGTTTATTATTATAACTGCCTCTTGTTTATAATATAAAAAATAAATAAATACACATGTCAAAATTAAATTCATTTCAAATTAAATAACAGTTTACACACTCGTATTTATGAACTTACAATGGCTTTTTAGAATGTGCCCTTGTAAAGACATAATATTTCAAATACAATCAAAAGAAATAATTACATACTTGTAATTATTATAACTTCACCATCATCATCATCATTCCCTTTCCGCACCTAATGATGCATAGGGCACTGCATTAATACACCAATCGCAGTGTATCTTGATCATTTTTGTTACATGGTGGTAAGATGATCAGTCTTATGCTTCGGGTACCAGTCCAGGGACTATGAAATATCTAGTGTAAAAACACTTTTTTAAATAAATATTTCAAGTCATCCACGTCAGGAATCTGAGACCTCTTGCATGGTAGGCAAACGCGCTGATCACTACACGACGAGGCCGACTATTATAGCTTCATTATTAATATATTACAACAGAGATGGAAAGCATTTTATAGAAGTCTACAGGATTTATGACCTGTCATTGGCTGGCTTAAGTGGCCACTTTACGCACTATGTAACATCCACCATTCTGCAAACTCAAAATATTGTTGATAAAACTAGCTGGTCCACGAAGAAATATGATGATTTAAAACTATTTTCTGGCATTGCCTAGTATGTGGGTGAAATCATTTTAAGAATCAGAATATCATCCGCATCCATCAAGGTTTCAGCTCTTTAACCACACAAAAATCAACAGATCGAAGAATTAAAGAAATATTGATGTTCAAACATAAGCAGAATGTTGAATTTATGTGTAAAGTGGCTGATCAATGACAGGTCGTAAGCCCTGTAAATGCCTAGAATTCCCTATTAATTTCTCAAAAAAAATTTACCTCTCAGTTTCAATAAATTTAGATCCCTAGGGAGGAAATCCAGCCTGTCTTCAATCATTTGGGCACACTTAAAACATTGTTTTAAAAAAGTTTTTTGTTTTTCTCTGAACTTTTTGTTTTTAAACTTGTCATTTTAATTATTTCAAATCTTAATATTATGATAAATAAAAATATCTCAGTGTGTACATTTTGTTTCTAGTGGTCGTGTTTTTAATTTCAATGTGATTTTTATATTCATGATTATATTCTAATAAGGTTTTCTGCTTTATAAAACGTGTTTTCATTTATGCAAATAATATGAATAAGTTCAGTTTTTGAAAAAAAAATATTTGTTAATAGACTATAAAACTATCAGCACTTTGACTTTTAAAAGTTTTATAATTTTGAAATAACTTCGCGTGTGACGTCACAAGTCATCAAAAAATAATCACTCTGCCATTCATTGGTTGATTCGGAAGAACTAGTGACGTCGTTCAAAGTATCTCGTTTTTTTTCTTTAATTTTCAAGAAACTTTACCGCACAATTTAATGCTCTATTTTTTTCCGTGCGCATTTTTTTTTTATATCCAATTTCCAGTAGCACTGAACTTGCTCATTGGTTGCATTATTTTTTGTACATGTCTTCTTTACAGCAACACCTCACTCCCCTGTGTCCAAAAATCTTTTATACCCCTAATTTTTTATTTTTTTATTTATTTATTTGTTTTTTGCACCACAACAGGCCAGGAGGCCCAATTATAGAGGTGAAGTTTATCACGAAACACCCAGGCTTGAGAAAAATCACATTTTAATATTTTTTTTGTGTTCTCACCGGGAATCGAACCTGGAACCTTCCATGCGTGAGTCAAGCGTCTTGACCACTACACCACGGAGGTCGCCAAAATAAAATGTTTAAAGTTATCATCCACTTCTATTACTACCATCATGCCATAACGTAGACAGAGACAATGGAATGACAAGCAAGGTATTGAATAATGCAACTACATATAAAAAAAATAAAAAATGGAATGACACGCACGTCTATCCTGACATGTATTCCCAGCTTCTTCCACGATCATACGTGCTCTTCATTATGTCAGCTTTTCACACGACCAGACTTGAGATTTTTGTTTTGTCTGATCATGTCACGTCTTTTATGATCATCCTCGTCCTACGTTACTATTTGTTCTCGCCATATATATTTTATTTATTTAATTCTCGGCATATTGCCTTATGGCAATTTCTTCCTTCCTACCCAAACCGTTCAGTTTGAGAAAGTTACTAGTACAGGAACATATTCTAAGGAATTAAGTATAATTCAGTAGAATCTTAAAATTTTATACAATATTAAAAACAAAACAAAAAATCCGTAAAAAAAAAAATTAACACTACTATGAAGAGAGGAGAGGTGATGGGAAGGAAAGAAGAAGGAGAAAGGAACAACTAAAATATTTCAATAGTGACATTTCGATGTTGATTTGGATGTAAATAAAGAAGGGGTGTCTCTAACATTAGTAGGTAGATTATTCCACAATTGAGCAGCTACAACTGTAAAAGAGGAGGCAAGAAAATTAGAGCGGTGAAAGGGTATTACAAGGGTTCTCTCGCTACTAGAACAAAGAAGATAGTCCATGTTGTGATAGAGGTTGGAAGAGCTTTCTCAGATAAACAGCGTGTGACATCACAAGTCATCAAAAAATAATCAAACTACCATTGGTTGATTCGGAAGAACTAGTGACGTCGTTCAAAGTAGCTCGTTTTTTTCTTTTATTTTCATGAAACTTTACCGCACAATTTACTACTCTAATTATACTGAATCTTAAAATTTTAAATAAAAATTTTAAACTAACTAAATTTTTACACTAACTGAATTTTTACACTTACTAAATTTTACACTAACTAAATTTGTACACTATACTAGAAGAAGAGAGGAGCGAAGAGGGGGAAAGAAAGAAGAAGGAGAAAGGAACAACTCAAAGATTTAGATAGTGACATTTCAATCTTGATTTAAATGTAAATAAAGAAGGGGGCATCTCTAACATTAGTGGGTAGATTATTCCACAATCGAGCAGCTATATATCTGTTTTTTCATTATTTCTGTTATGTATCTGTTTTATCATTATTTCGTCGTCCATTCATTCTACACAACCAAACCATCTTACTGACCCTTTCTTAATCTTATCAATTATACCCATCTCGGGTTTGCATTTTTGCCTGATTTCTTTAGTTATCATCTATATTTAAGTGTCATGTAATGAAATGTAGTTGTCAAATAAAACCAGAACCTCGGTAATGTCTCAACGTTTGAACCCAATGTCTACTTGAAGATTAGAATCCTGAAAAGGGAGATTATTGGAAGTTAGGCCACCTTGTGGTCTACAAGTTAGCGTGTTTGCCTACCGCGTAAGAGGTCTCGGGCTCAATTTCTGACATGCTTGACATGAAACATTGATTAACTAACGTATTTTTACAACTCAATATTTCATCGTCACTGTAGTGGCATCTGAAGCAAAGGACTGATCATCTTATCTTCATGTATATTACAAATGATCGCTGACTCACTGCAATTGTGTACCTACAAATGCACTGATCAATGCGCCGCTGAGTGCGGATAAAAGAGTTATTATGAGGTGGAATATTCACGATTAAAAGATGTTTTCTCTCAGGTCTGTAAATAAAACACGAAAAATTATAGTGCAAAGTGACGTGACCTTACACTGAGCTAGGATTTACGTTTGCCTCGGCTTAAGCTTTATTTTAAAATATCGAGCTATTCAAAATGAAAGTTATTGTCATTAAATAAACATACTCCATATAATTTTATTTTGTAATTTGTGTGTTTTTTCTTCTTCACAATATTTAAAATAATCCCACTTCGCCTGTTTATCTGAGAGAGCTCTTCCAACCTCTATCACAACAAAGACTATCTCTTCTTTCTAGTAGCCAAAGAACCCTTGTAATACCCTTTCACCGATCTAATTTTCTTGCCTCCTCTTTCACAGTTGTAGCTGCTCAATTGTGGAATAATCTACCCACTAATGTTAGAGACGCCCCTTCTTTATTTACATTTAAATCAACATCGAAATGTCACTATCGAAATATTTTAGTTGTTCCTTTCTCCTTCTTCTTTCCTTTCCATCTCCTCTCCTCTCTTCATAGTATAGTGATAATTTTTTTTTACGTAATTTTTGTTTTTAATTTTGTATACTTATATATTTTTTAATAAATAACAAATAAAAATACAATATTACAACTAAATACAATTTTTTACATTAATCAAATACATATATTTACATTAACGTTTCCCATTACGTAAAAGAAATAAACAATTCTTGTGTACATAATTGTGTACAGTGCATCGCTAAATATATGCAATTGTTAAGTTTCACAAACTTATGCAAGTTACCCTGATATTCATATTTACAATAACTATTTTTTTAAAGATAGGTAATACCTCATACTGTATCACGGTCATTTATTATATTTTCTTGTATTTGCAATCACTTAAATTTTTATTAATTGAAAGTATGCTTTAAATCTTTTTCATGATTCATAAATCATCATCATTCCCCCTTCCCCATCTAATGGTGCATAGGGCACTGCATTGGTACACCAATCGCAGTGTATTTTGACCATATTTTTTGTATTACATAAAGTTATGATGTCTTACGTAAAGTTATGATGGACTATGAAATATTCTAGTGGGAAACACTTTTAATAAATATTTCATGTCAACCACGTCGGGAATCGAACCCAAGACCTCTTGCATGGTAGGCAAATGCGCTCACCATTACACTATGAGGTTCATAAATGACTTTTATATAAAAAAAAATTGCATTCTCGAACACAAGATATTCAAATAAACAAATACAACCACTCCAAAATGCAAAATGTTCATTTTTTTAAATAAGTTTTTAATTTTTTTTTAATGGTTAATATAATTACATAATTGATACATGCTTTTTTACTTTCACCAACTCTTGCGCTTAGAGAGTGACTTAGACTATTTTATTTATTTAGTAATTTGAAGTTATATAATTTCAAATACACGTGAGA
This sequence comes from Micrasema longulum, assembly GCF_059751315.1. Classification (NCBI taxonomy): domain Eukaryota; kingdom Metazoa; phylum Arthropoda; class Insecta; order Trichoptera; family Brachycentridae; genus Micrasema; species Micrasema longulum. The sequence goes on from NW_028277631.1 coordinate 81,580, forward strand.
AATTTTTTTTTTAACGAAATAAAAAGAAAAACAGAAAATAATAATACAGTATTACTAATTAAAAATAGAAAGCTTTTTTTACTCGGATTCAAAAAATTTCTTTAAATTTACTTTGAATTTTTTTACTGATATAATACTTTTAATAGTTTTTAGTTCATTGGGGAGATTATTGTAATTTTTTATTCCTCTGAAAACAAAACTATTTTGACCATGACTTGTGTGGAATTTAGGCATTTTGATATTATTTGGTATCTGAGTGACTTATTATTTATTTATGAATTATTTTTTTAATATTTTTATGGCCATCATATAATCAGTAATAAATTACGGAATGAGGTTTATATGATAGCTGAAGATTGTTTTAATTGCTCGTATAATTAACCTTGTACATTATTTGTGGCTTTGTGTGAAAGGTTTTTTTAGACTTGGTAGATATCCACAGACTTAAATATATGTATATATTATTGTTTTATATAAGTATGTGGAATGCCATTAGTATTGCATAAATATTGACATCTTGTTTCTTGAAGATTTATTGAAAAATCTTTCTTTGAAATCTTTCTGTTGCATTTTCACTCCACATGCTTAAATTTTGTTTTGCGATAAACTTTTTTTGTTTTAATTGTATTGTATTGTAATGTTTCATGTCTTAATTTAATTTGCTCTTGATATTTTAGGTCGACACGTGGATGGAATATGGCACACATCAATAGTGGCGTATGGCCGAGAATATTTCTTTGGCGGAGCGGGAATCCAAAGTTGCAATCCAGTAAGTGTAAACTGCATTATTTAAAATACTCTTATTACAAATACGTAAAACTACGTTTTAATTACTAAAGCTAAAATTACATAGGTTAGAAAATAGTACATAATCTTGTGCAAATTTTACCTGTCATGTAATACACAAATTGGGTGAAATATGTGGTTGAATTCAGAAAAATTAGAACACATCTGTAAGAGTCACCTGGAAATCAATTCTCAATGTCAGCTGACCTGCTATCATATTAAGTACAATGCAGAAACGAAATCACACATTTCCTGTGTGTAAACAATTGATTACTAGAGATCAATAATTACTGATGATGAATTATTGCCGACATGCGCGGATATCAGCTGTGTTGATTAAATCGCTGACTGCCAAGGAAGTAGTACACGAAATCAAGTTCCCACTAGGAAGTAAAGTGAACACTGGGCAATAACACCTTTAGTTACGCAGTCAATCTGTTACAACATGTAGTTCAATGAGAAACTTCGGCGCTATGGGAAATTGGATACAAAAATGTTTTCAGGCGCGGGGTAGAAAAATACAGCATGAAGTTGTCTGGCAAAGCTTCTTGAATATGTACGAAAAAAATAATCAAAAATATTTCAATAATAACGAACTACTTCGGACTACATCACTAGTTCATACGGTAGGAGATAGGAGAGCTGTGAAAGATATTTTATTTTATTAATTTTTCATGCTCATAAGGCTTTTACATACATGGAAGTTATATAAAACATGAGTATAAAAACAACATAAAATTTAAAAAATACAATATAAAGTAATAAAAGATAGAACAGTGTTTAGAAGTAAAGTTGGTATAAAAAAAGAAGATGAGTATATAAACAACATAAATTTAAAAAAATACAATATAAAGATATAAAAGATAGAAACAGTGTTAAAAAGTATTGCTGGTATAAAAATAAAAAGAAAGAGTGTATAAACAACATAAATTTTAAAAAATACAATATAAAGACCTAAAATATAGAACTGTGTTTAGAAGTTTAGTTATTTAAAAAAAAAAAAAATAATAATAAAAAAAGTAATTTAAAAAAAGCTAAAGAAATGCAGTTTAAGGTTTAAAGTAGCTAGGTACATAATGATAAAGATATTCGGGTTACTTTCCGTCAACGGACCAATCGGTAGAACTGAACGTGAATTAGCGGAAGAGAACCTCTGACGTCACATGCGGAGTAGTTTCAGAAATACAAAATTTAAAATATCCTAGGTTGTTAAAAATGAAGTTAAAAAACTGAAACCTTTATTGCTGTGAAGAGATTCATCTGACTGAATTATTTCACATTCTCGGCAACGCCTGAAAACAATTTTTAAACTTCTTCTTGGACCAGTTGGTTTTGTAACAATATTTGAGTTTGTCTTCACTTAAACTTCACTTAACTTCACTTACATCAACAAATGGAAGAATTGAAGAAATATGGATGTTCAAACATAGGTGAAATGGTGAATGTTACACAGTGTGTAAAGTAGCCACTTAAACCAGCCAATGACAGATCATAAGCCCTGTAAAAGCCTAGACTTCCATATTCCTTTATTTAAGGTATTCTCCATCCCTGTTGTTATTTGTTAATTCTAGTTTGTATTTACAAATTTGAAATAACCGTTGCTTAGATTTCTAAAGAAGACGGAACTTGCGGACGAAGGCTAACATAGACAAAAATACTACGTTCCCTCGTCAAAACTAATTTAAAAAATAATAATAGTGTAACTTCAAGATCACACGTAGCGAGAGTCATTTTGCAATCACAGACATGATGAAGTTTCATTCACTAATAATGTTAAAAATAACAGGTGTTCTTGTAAAAAATTATCTCATGGCCGCTTGTCATCCATAACCCATCCTTGTTTTATCACCTTGGAGGATTTCACCATTTATTTTTTAAATTTCATTTCATAAATTAAACGGGTGTAAGGTAAACCTTCGACATTTCACGTGTGGTTGGGAGTACAAACAGTTGTGATTTTAGATTTTTTTCCCACCGTTTTCCTGAGTCCTAAGATACTCTGCCAAGGTTTTTTTTCTTATAGTTATACTAGTGCCAATTCAAATCACTTTGAGATGCGTAAAATGCTAAGTTCAAGGGCGTCTCTATATTTAGTTAACTGTCTGTTATTTCTTGTGAATCGAATTTTATTATGCTGAATTGTAATCATTCAAAGAATTTCTAATAATAATTTATATTCTTATTTAAAAATTCATTGTTACATTCAGTGTAATAACAAAATTCATTGCTATGAGGACTGGTTAATGTTTCAGACTCCCAAAAATAAGGATCAAGGCAACTCTGAATAATCTGTACTATAAAAGACTAAATATGTGTAATGAGTTGCTGAAAGAGATTTATCATCACCATCATTCCATCTCCGCACCTAATGGTGCATAAGGCTCTGCATTGGTGCACCAATCGCAGCGTACCTGGATCATTTTTTTATATATGAAGGTATGATGATCAGTCTTACGCTTCAGGTACCAGTCCAGGGACTATGAAATATTCTGAACACCTTTTTAAATCAATATTTTATATCAACCATGTCGGGAATCGAACCCGAGACCTCTCGCATGGTAGGCAAATGCGCTGAACATCACACAAAGAGGCTGAAAGAGATTAGGGATATTTATTAATTTTTTATTTTTTATTTTGGAAACATAAATGAAATTTCATTCTAATGGACCATTGCAGTTTCCGTATTAAATTGATTACATCTTAATATAATCTATTTAATATATTTATTTATTTTTTTTATAATAGGGAAATATCACTACGAATACTAATAAAAAACACGTGAAATGGATTTGGAAAAATTTATTGTATTTTCAAAATCAATATGGATATTGTGGAGAAATGTTTTCATGCACAATTTTTAAAAATTAAATGGGCAAAAAATATGTCTCCACTAAAACGCGACATGTTTGACCTTGACAATTGTGACGTTAAGATTCGTGACGGTGTTCTATATTTAATTTTAAACAGTCACAAAGTTCAAAATTTGACGGCAATGCAATGAACCATTTTTGCGGGAATTTAAAATTATAAATTCTTTTTTTATGCTACTAATAAGTTTTAAATTCCTCTTATTGATTTAAAATCATAAATAAAAAAAAAGTGAAATTTCCCTATTACAAAAATAATATTTTAAGAGGGAAAAATAATACTAAAAATACCTAATTGAAAATTAAAATTAATAACATGTTCAACATACAAAAAAAACATATTTAAAGTGACCCAAAGGATTGTAAGAAAGAATTATCAAAATCAGAATTGAAAAAAAACCTACTTAAGTCATTTTAATAATTAAAAAATTAGAATTAAAATAAATAAGAATAAAAAACATGCTCAAATGCAAAAAAACAGTTCAAAAATAATTATAAATTACAGTATGACAAGTTTTTTTTTTCAAAAGCTGTACAAATGTAATTAAAAATAAAAAACACGCTTAAAGTAATTCAAAGAAAAAACAATAGTTAAAGTAATTAAAAACCTGTATTAAACAAAGTAAAGTTTAAAACAAAACAATAGTAAAAGTAATATGTAATGTAAAGTAAATTAGGATAGAAGAAATAAAAAAAGTATTTGGATGACATGTGAAATATGTATATAAAAAAAAATTGAACACTCCTCAGAACAGGTTTCCCCAAAAGCCTTATTTAAAATATTTTATGTAGGAAATAAAAAATAAATGAAATCTAAGAAGAAAAATAAATAAAAGTGTAAATTCTTAATGTAATTTTTTTTTTTTTTCACCACAACAGGACAGGAGGCCTAACTACAGTGGTGAATTACATCACAGAGCACCCAGGCTTGAGAAAAATCACATTTTAATTTTTGTATTCTCACCGGGAATCGAACCCGGAACCTTCCGTGCGTGACTCAAGCGTCTTGACCACTACACCACGGAGGCCGCCGAGATCAATAGGAGTTTTGTTCAGGGATGCTGGATTTATTCCATTGTTTCTTATTGTTAAATGAATAATAAATAGTTTGTTGAACTTATTATTGTATATATTATATTTTATATAATATTATTTGTCGGCTCGTTGCGTAATGGTCAGCGCATTTGGTTACCATGCAAGAGGTCTTGGGTTCGATTCCCGACATGGTGATTTGAAATATTTATTTAAAACAATATTTTCACACCAGAATATTTCATAGTCCCTGGACTGGTACCTGAAGCATAAGATTGATCACCTCACCTTCATGTAACAAAAATGATCAAGATACACTGCGACTGGAGTACCAATGCAGTACCCTATGCACCATTAGGTGTGGAAAGGGAGTGATGATATTATAATATTATTAGGTACTGAATTACTAGTAGTGTTGTTAAAATGAATATTTTGTACAACTATCTGAAACATATCACTCAATTAATTGCTTTGAATGCTAGAAATTTCCACGCCTTTTTTTATTGTACTTAAATGAGGAAGTTCAGTGGTCTTTTTTTATTTGTTAATAGACTATTAAACTAAGTCAAAATCTTTATTTTTTATATATCGTATTATCAGAGCTACGATTTTTTTTAAGTTTTGTATTTCTCAAATAACTCCACGTGTAACGTCAGAGGTTCATTTCCGCTTATTCTCATTCAGTTCTTCTCATTGGTCCAGAAGCGACAAGCAGACCGGAAATCTTCCATAGCTCTCAGATCATAGGTTGATTCACATGAACCAGTGACATCATTCAAAGTAGTGCGTTTTTATCAAAATATTTTTTATAATTTTTTCCGTACATTTTCAAGAAACTTTGCTTTACAATTTAATGCTTCAATTTTTACCGCGCGCAAGAAAACGTTTTTTGTATCCCGTTTCCCGTAGGGCTGAAGTTCCTCATTGTGAGTATATGTGTAAATTTTATTACCGTATTTATGCCCTTTTTTAATGATTGTATTTAATTACATAAACACTTTTAAGAAAAATATTCAATGCAAACTTGGCAAAGTTGAACAATGTCTTTATTTTCAGATAGTTGTATTTTATAAGATAAATATTGCTTGCTTACGGTAAATTTGGCAATCCTACAAGCCTTTGTTTAGTTTTCTCTTATGGAACATGCTTGGTTATTTTTCTCTTTCGGAAATATGATAAATGAGTAAAAATATGTAAACATGCGTGTAGAGAAATAAATTAAATATGATCATTAGAAGGTCAAATAAAACTCTAGGTATTTACAGGGCTTACGATCTGATAACTGACCAATTTAATGTGCTTTACAACATTTACCGTTCTGTCTATATATTTTTTTAATCTTCGATTCATTACATCTGATTAGAAAGCTATGGCACGCAAGTTACTTTTGTAATTAAGGAATTGGATCTAATAGAAAGAAAATAGTACTTTGTGTGGTCAAAAGGATTTTTAAAAAAAACGAATTTAGTGAAAAAGGAAAAGGTATATTTCTGTATAAAATTTTTGTAAATAACTCATCAGCCAAGACGCGTGTTAGTAAACAATGTGGCATCTTTACATTTTCCAGAACAATTTCCACTACACTAGTAGCACCAATTTCCACTACCCTACCACAAAATCTACATAATTATAAAATGTTTTCATACTTGGCAAGTTCTTACTTTGAAAAATATTTGCATTCCGTAGAAAATGTTTTCTGTGACTTTGGTGGACTGTGAAAAACTGTTTTCAAGAGATTTTTTCAGCAGATCGATTTTGGCATCTCCTTGACCAGGAAACTCCTCACAAAACGAATTTCAACACATTTGAATATTATTTTTAATTTGTCTTCTCAGTCTTAATTAGCTCTTACATAACAAGTCATGGAAACTTTACACTATTGTCCCAAAAAGTGTATTTTCTACATCAGTAAAATAAATTTAAATATTCTTTGTGAATTAAAACGGTTTAAAATTATTTCTGCCTTGTTTTTGTATTTATATCTAGATTTCTCTATGTGAAGAATTTGGCTCAAATCCAAAAGCAGTTAACTCCCCATCATATTGGTTTTCAAAACGACTTTCACAAAACTAAGCAGGAAATTCTACAATATTTGTTGAATAATTCATCTGTTTTTCAACGATCAATAAATATATTTTTTTTTAAATGCCTGACCTAAGTATTTATGTTCCCGTGATAAAATATTTCAATTTAGGGACCATTTCCAACTAATTTAATATAATTATGCTTTAAAATGGGAATAAATTTTTAATATAGAAGAGTTCAAACCTCGGACGTCAGATTTGTGAGTTTACAACACAGCTCGAATTTTATAAGATTCTGAATACTTTTTGTCGAGTGTTAATTACTACATATAGGCAAGGAATGTCATAAAATATTTTTGTCATTTTGAAATCAAACGAAAACATAAACCCTTTTAAAATACTTTTGTACAATCGTCTTGCTATATTTTTTTTTTAATGTTGAGTAAAATGAAATAGCTAGCCTTTGGCCTCCATTATGAACGGCTATCTTCATCGGTATATACTGAGACGGTATAAACTAATATCGATGTTTTTGTACAAATGTGTGTATATTTGTAGGAAAATTCAAAATATCTTCGTAAGTAACCGATAATTATACATGTTAAGAAAAAAAAATTGTAAACTTATTATATTTTTCATACAGAAAACTTAATTTTACTTTGTAGGTAAAATCGAAGATAAATTTTAACTTCCCATCAGAATACGCACCCTGGTCTATGTTACAAAATCAAAAACTCAAGAAAACAGATTAAACTGTATAATATTGATGTTTTTTGTCGATATTTCTTGATAAAACTCCATAGTTAATGATTTTGATAAAATTATAAATAAATTTATCAATGAAACTTCTTGGTTTAGTTTTACTTTTATATTATTTTGACCAACGAGCGCTTTCGCCTAAGTAGGCATCTTCAAGACTGGTGAATTGTTTACAGCTTTTATACTATTCTCAACATATTTTGGAGATAAGAAGATCAAATAAGTATTTTTAACAGAGGACAGAAAACATCAATATTTACAACTAGTTTCCTAAATAGTTCACTTTTGGGAGTTTTTGGACGTCTCGTTGAAGTTTCATTGATAATTTTATTTATAATTTTATCAAAATCATCAGATTAAACAGGTTTAAGCTCAGCGTGCACTTGTTCGTGTATGTTAAGTGAATCTTTTACATTCTTATGTTAGCTTAGTAGTTAACCTAACACTGCATTAAAAATTATTGGATATTGAAACAGTAAGCACCAAAAAATATTTTACATATACCACTTTAGAATTTCATAAAATGAAAAAAATATACAAATTCTAAAATGATAATTTTAAGAGTTATGCACATTTGGGTATATAAATATATACACCACTTTTGCTTGGCCGTATCGTTTAATGTAACTAAATTATAAAGTTCAAAAATGTTCATAACTCGATTTTGCCAAAAATGTTACTTAGGTCAGTTTAGTTCCAGGCTATGTTTATTTAATCTCCCTTAAAATATATAAAGTGTTCGTTAAGATAAATACACTAACCATTGATATTATATGTATGTCGTACATTATACAACCGTTCTGCCGAATCAATAAATTTCCCCGATGTCTAGCAGTTAGCGATCCTTGCCAATCTCTGTTGCAACGGAGTTAACAAACTTCACACGTTCACCAGAGGATCATGGTCAATGCCGATCAAACTGATTCATATTAGTCTCAAGAGACCCAATGGGGTATTTTCACATGTCGGGAATAACAATAAAAATGAAATATATATTTAGAGCCGATTTTTACAATTCTAATGATATAACTATTAATGTATTTCAAATGAGTTTTCATTTATAATTTTCGGGTTTAAAAATGAGCACTCACAAAACGACTCTTAGTCGCCAGAACATCATTTTGAAGTCACACATTATCGATTTTAATTACAAATTAAATAATACGAATATTAAATCTGTCGAAACAGTGCGTGATTTAGGTATCCTCTTAGATGAAAAATTAACTTTTAATCGTAACATCGATAGTATCACTGAAAAATCTTTTAGAACACTAGGATTTATACTACGCACCGGCAAACCATTTCAAAATACTGATACTCTTAAAAAATTATATTTTTCTTATGTTCATAGTTTACTTGAATTTTCTTCACCTGTCTGGTCTCCTTATTATAAAATTCATTCCTGCAAAATTGAAAGAATTCAAAAAATGTTTATAAAAAACTTAAACTGTAGACTACATCTCAATTTCCCAGATTATCGCCAAGCGTGCATTTTTCATAATATTCAAACTCTCGCTGATAGACAAACCACGGCTAATATAGTGTTATTTACCAACATAATATCTAATAAAATAGATTCCCCCGAATTGGTTACCCGGATTCATCTTAAAGTACCACACAGACAAACGCGTTATACACAACTTTTCCACATACCTAAATGCAGAACAAATTCGTCAAAAAACGCTACGATTAACCGTATTATGGATACGTATAACAGGAAATTTAACGACATAGATATATTTACCAAAAATATTAAATTTATCAAAACTGCCATAGGTAATAAATTGTCTTTGTCCGCATCCTCCTCTCCGTTGCTCTCTATCCCTGAACAAATATAAGTTTTATAGTGAGAAGATCTTTTAATATAATTATGTATCCCCGTACTGCGGGCCAACTGTTTGTGACACCTGATTTTTATAATCCGAATCATTTCTATTAAACTTATATGTTATTCTTATTTATATATTATGTAGGTGCGTATAATATGCATTTGTGTGTTTGTTTTGAATCAACGTTCGCATATTGTCAAACCTTATTTTATTGTTGTCATTATTTCGTATTTACTGCATTTTGTGGTTACCTACCGTATTGTATAGGACTCATCGCACATTATTCATTCGATGTGTATCAGTTAAATTTTAAAATAAAATGCTTTTTTTTTTCTTTCAGAACACTAGGGATTTTACCCAGAAAAATCGAATGTTGATAATTTTGTTAAATTATGTACTTATCTTATTTTGTTCTTTAAATTTATGATGGAAAATAATAATGGGACAGGGATTAGACTTATGATTTTAAAAATAAAATTACAGTACCTATAAGTACTTTTTCATAGTAACTGAATTCAATTCACATATATTATGTTTGAAGTCCGGATCGATTCATTCACTTTAATCGATGTTTTTAAGCAGGTCACTCACTATGAAGCTGAAACCGACAAATGTCAAATGTGACCTATTAAATTGGCCCTACTATAGTCTAACATTATTTTTCGATTTTGAAGGGAGCTTATTCTATGGTACTCAGCATAGTTAGAGAAGTTTAGGTTTAACCGGTAGTCGATCTGTTTTAATATTTTTTGTTGGACCCTTTCTAGTCTATCAATACGAGCATTATACTAAGGTGACCAAATAGAATGAACAAATTAATGAATATGATATTTAAATAACTGTTCTTTTGGGCAGTGAATAACCTTAATTATTTTGACTGCTATTTCCAATCTTGATCACACGCTAACAATTTGCCTGGAGTGTTTTCGTCCATGTCGTGACTTTTAATCGCAAGTAATTAATACCTTTTCGTCCGCATAATGAATCAAATGACGTAGAATCTGTAACATAAACATTGGCGAGTTTGTCTGGCATTATAATGATGTTTTATAAATATTTCTGCAATCGGTTCGCTCATGTGTTTATAAATATCCAAATTATTATCTCATAACACTTATGAAATAGTATTCTATTTTTATGATGCATTTGATTGTTGATATTTTGAGTTGGTCCAAATGTTTGTAGACAAGAACTGGATTTCATCCCCTAGGGAGTTATAAGGATTAAATATTACAGCGGAGATGGGGAGCACATCAGAGAAGGTAATTTGGAAGTCTAGGCATTCACAGGGTTTATGACCTTTCACTAGCTGGTTTATTTGGCCACTTCACACACCGTGTAACAAAGTCAGAATGGTTACAGTTATACAGTGTATAAAGTGGCCATTTAAACCAGCTAATGACAGGTCATAAGCCCTGTAAATGCCCAGACTTCCATATTCTCTTCTTTATTGCAGTGCCTTAAATATGTTCACATAAATAGGGAATTATTAAGCAATCATTTAAATCAGATTAGCAATAGACCCGATAGTGTACTGTCAGTTCCAGGATGCAGAACTAAGTTTGCACAGATGCACTCTTTGCATGTTAGTCCAAGTTAGTCCAAGGTCCTTCAATCTCCTACCTAAGGAATTACAAAACATAATATCTCTGATACAGTTTGAAGTAGGTTTGAGGTCTTGGATTAGCATGGACGGATCAAATAGACACCTTTTTTGAAAAAAAATAAAATATATATACATATACTGCAAATAAATCCTGTTTTTGCAATAGCAGCATATGTTAATCTTGTTTTTCTTTTAATACCATATTTATGTACTATAGACTTATAAATTATTAAAAAGGGAATGGCCCACGCTCAGACGCTGAACTCTTTGTGGGAATTTTTCCAAATTACGGTATTGCTTCATTTTAAGATGTATTTTTTAAGTGTATTTTTATAATGAAAATTCTATATAAATATATGTATGGAAAAATAAACAAATAAAAAAATGAAAATAAAGACAGACCACAGTGGCATTCAGTTCAGTTCAGTGCCAAATAAATCGGCGTTTATTGTAAAGCAAAGTATTAAAATGATCTGTTTACAAAACAGTAAAGGTATTAAATGTACAAATAAGCAAAATTCAAGTAAACTCAAGTAAAAATTAAGTTAAAAAAATGTATAAGCAAACATATTGGGCACCGTCTATTCTCACTAGGTATAATAAATACCTGCTCTGAGCTAGAAGGCATATTTTTTTTAAAGTATAAAATATAACCCTTTTTTTAGGAGATGTCTTTAGATAATTAATACAAAATTGAATAACATATAAAAGTATGATAATCTCACAAAAAAATATGGAACTAAAAAATCAAAACTGTCAAAGTAAATGTAACTGAAAATTTATATAAAAATGAAAAAAATATATGAAACAGAAAAAATAAATGTATATATAGAAAAAAAAAACTCATTAAAAGGTATAAACTGGTAGAAAGTAATAAATTAGGAAACTAACATTTAAAAATAAAAAAACAACACACTGACAAATAAAATTATGTCACACAAAAACTCTTAATAGCTGCTCCAACTGTCTCCTTTTCATTCTATCCTCTCTGCCTACTACCCCCATGGGGAAACAGCGTGATGGTTTATTTGTTTATAATTTACCACGATGCATATATTAATATTTCATTAAGTTTTTTTAATTGAAAATACTCGAGAAAGGCAGATAAACAACATTTATTATTATCTCACTTGCTTGTTTGAAGTGCACAAGGAATATTGGAGTTTGCGCGTTAGTCGGATGTTTCCAATTCCCGTCAGTTGTACCTGGCCAGTGGCCACATTCAATAGGTCGATGCATTTTGACCAGCTTGGCAGTCGGCGATATTCTATATCCGTGTGTGACCAAATGACTGCTGCACGTTCACTCGTGGATGTTTATTTTGTTTAACTATGCACTTCGTACCCGCACATCTCTCCTCTTCCTCAATTATTGAGCATTCCCGAGTTACGTTTTCTCCTTTCTCTTTGCCATATTTCTGGCATCCCATCCTGTAGTTATTTCTACATTTCTCCGAACGTGTAACGGTTGCGTAATATTTCTTTTGATGTCTGTCTCCATGTGCTCTGCAAGCTCAAATTTTCAACTCAGTTTCTGTACATAACTCTGCTCACTTTGATTTGCAAAAGCTTCTATATCTCAAATAGCAGTAGCAATAACTTTATTTTTTAATTTATTTTATTTTATTGCAAAATTGCCTTATAATATGAACATATTTGGTTTGATTATTTTTTAAAAACATACATTTCTTTTTACCCAAGATTTAGAAACATTCCGTATAAGTTTAAATCAATTTAAAAATAAAATATTTTCATGGATTGATATAACAAGAAAATAATTAAGTTCATTTTTCATATCAAAATTATTTATTTATTTACGGACATATTGAGTCCATTTAACAATGATAAATACATTCTTTTTTAATATATGAGGATATTAAAAGCAAACTTATAAATCCCTATTGAAATAGCACTGAGATATTTGCGAAAAACTTTTAAAAAAACTCTCTAATTATACTTCACTAACTCAATGGTGAATGCTAAGTTTTCGGTGTCAAGTAGTGTAATTGAAATCTGTTTTGCAAGATGGTTTTGAATGTCAAGTAGTATAATTGTTGTTGAAGTCTGTTTTTGCAAGATTTAGAGACGGTTTTGAATTACGTTAATATTTAGATAGGTAGGTTTTTATGTATAGTTTATTTTGGCATCAATAACTTATTTTCTTCCGTTTTTAATGGACATTTCTAAGTTTGCTTCTAATATCCTCATATACAGGTACAATCTAAATAAAATACATTAAAGTTCAGACAAAAATTAAAGAATAATTACTACCTCAAAACAAGATCCGGTCTATCTTAGTGAATGTTTAAATCTAGAAAGACTCCAGATCTTGTCTCGAGTTTACAATGCGGCACAACCGGGACATAAGTGCATGCAAGTCATAGTTTACGTTGTGCTGATCAAGGAACAGCACATTATTATTTCGCAACTGGCGGATCGGAACATTGAATGCCACTTGTTCCAGTAAGATGGTACGTCAATTAAGCCATTTAGTAAATTAAACATAAATACATATATATTTTTTTTTAAAACCTTTATTTTAGCATAAATAAACAATACATTCAGTAGAAAAATGGAACACTTAAGGTTGAACTTGCCAAAAAAGAGTCTAGCTCTTGTGTTTGGCAAGTTTACAAAATAACATAAAATGCAAAACAAAATAATAAAATAAATAAAAAATTAAACAATTTTAAAAATTGAGAAAATATAACACTAAAAAAATATTAAATAAAAACACAAATTTTGTAAACACGGGCACATATTAAACATACATCTCTTTTTTAAAAATACAGTTAATGTTAATTATGTCAAGAAGCTTTTCTTTAATTTATCCTTAAATTTTCCGTAATTTATTTCTTGACGTAGATTTTGTGGTAAATTATTGAAAAGCTTCCGTCCTATGTAAGTGTAATGATGTTTGGCCGGAGTCAATGTTGCCATGCCTTTGTGGGGTTTTTTGTTTACTAGTTTTACTGTTAATATGTATTTCATTGCTATGTAATTATCCTTTATTTTTTGTATACTCTGTTTTACCTCTTATGTTTATTGTAAAAAAAAAAAAAAAAATATTTCTATGTTTTTGTAGACTTAAGATTTTTAACATTGACTCCATTTCTCCGTAAGTGTAGTCTCCCCTCTCGAGGCCAATCATCCATGCTACTTTTCTTAGCAGACGATGTTGCATCGATTCAATATGATTTATTATACTAAATGTTTAATTACATTTGGTTTTGTGCATATTTAAAAAAAAAAAAAAAAATTATTCATAAATTTCATAAAAAGTACACGTTTTTGTAAAATTCTAAACATATCTACTTTTACACATCGAGTAAATGTTATCACTGTAACTCTCCAAAAAAAGAGACTAACTCTTGTGCTTAAAGAGTGACTTGCACTGTTTTAGTTGTTTATTTATAAGAGTTTATATAATTTTAAATACGAGTACATGAGAAAAAAAAAACATAGGATATATAAAGAAAAAACATTAAACAATAATACATTCATACTAATTAAAATTTAAAGTAGTTTTTACACGTGTTCAAAAAATTTCTTTATATTTACTTTAAATTTATTTATTGATATATTATTTTCAATAGTTTTTAGTTCATTGGGAAGATTATTATAATTTATTACACCTTTGAAGACAAAGCTATTTTGACCATGACTTGTGTGGAATTTAGAAATTTTAATATTATGTTGGTATCTGAATGACCTATTCATCTCAAAGTCTTTTTTTTTTCTTTTTTATAAATTTGTATAATATAATTTATTTTATAAAGAGTGTCTACTGTATGAACCGTAAATATTTTACATAGACTTTCCGTATTAAATGTTGAGGGTTTCTTTAAAATTACTTTAATAATTCATCTTTGTACTATTTTAAGAGGGTTTAATATATTGACGTATGAACCACCCCACCCTACAATACCATATTGTAACAAAGATTGTACAATTGAGTAATAAGCTGTTTTTAAATTATTGATTTTTAAAATTTTCCCTAATATAATAAATATGTATATACATTTTCTAATTTGTTTAACTAGTTCACTAATATGGTCTTTCCATTTTAAGTTTTGGTCTATGTATATACAAAATATAAATATTTCAAGTGTCATGTTAAGTTGTTTTATAGCTAAACTGGTTCACTGGCTGCCAGATCTGCGACTCATCAGTGAAAGTTCTGAACAGTTCAGTGACAGTTCTGAACAGTTCAGTGAAAGTTCTTTCTTCAAATGTGAATGAATAAATTGAATTTAATTGAATTAGTTTAAAGATAAGTAATTACTAAACAAAATGTGTTTCGAGTGCAGTTCAAACTGAAAACTTTTCACACCTTAACGTTCGGTGTACATTATTTAGTTTACATTTTATATCACAACATTTTATTGTGCATTCTCGAAATTCCTCTACAAAATAAACATTCGCAATATGTGGGAAAATAATTTTGAAGCACTTAGTGTAAGTTAATTGAGTTTATGACCGTTTCTCCCTTCACAGCTTGTCTCGAATCCGAATATTCTCATGTGAACGCCCTCATTCAGAGTTACTCTGAAATAGCTGCACTACAAAATGAACCTGATTTTGTGAAATACACAAGTATCAACAAAAAGCATAAAACAATCCGAGTTTATCTCTTCCTACAAAGCGTTGTGCATGTAATTAATTGCCTTACCTACAAATAACTTTCCCAACATTGTTTATTTGAATCTATAGGTTGGGTCAGATGGGGAACAGTGTAAGAAAAAAGTTTTATTTAACTTATAAGATCCTTTAATATTTCAAATTTTAAAAATTAGTTTCAAATTAGTCTCGTTAAATTTGGAAAATAAATCAGTCATATATTTTTTGAAATAATTAATTTGTGCTGCAAATATTTTTTTTTTACTCCAAGAATAAGGCATCTAACGATATATCGATATCAAACAAACAACAAACCTCTTCCTCTACATTCATACATCTTTTAATGCACGCACGCCGATTATTCCTACTTTTGACATGTCCATCTTCAAGTATTTGATGGACTTGATCGTGCCATGTCTTTCTCGGCCTTCCTCGTTTTCTGCATCTATCTATCCATATATCGATATCAAATCTTTCAATACAGTCAAACTTGGTTATTACGAGGAATACGGAACTGACTGTATTTGCTCGTTATAAGCATTATTTGTTATACCAGAGAAAGGTTTTTTCAATCCAATCGCCATTGCATATTGTCACTATTGATAATTATAATAAATGCTTACAAATTCCAAATTCAGATAAATAAATATTCGTATTTTTTTACAGTGTTGACAATGCGATAAGGATAGAAAAAACTTTTTACACACTTCAATATGTTTTGCGCCACGTTCTATTTTACAAATAATGGCCACTTTTTTGCTAATTTAAACACTTCCGCTTGTTAGTGGTCATGTTTACATTTCGAGGGTTAGGTTTTAACTTATCTGACATTACCTACTTGTAATTTTAATTATGCATTCACCATAGAACATTTTTTAAAAAACATTGTAAAAACCCCCGAAACAAGGATGTCATTCATAAACTACAAAAGAAGTTGTAAATTGTAATGAGGTGCCGAACCTGCGCTTACTAAGTTCACAAAGCTTGGATTTGGCACGATCGATGGCACACACGTGTGCTAAATCATTTCACCTGAAATACAGAGTTACGACTGATGGAACATTCATCATTTTATATTGAAAACAATACAACATATTGTGCAAGACTTCCGTCTGCATGAGAGCAACATCTGTCAGTGCATTAACTTCATTCCTACCAAGGTGACCTGAGGAACAAAGGAACGTGGCCTATAAAGAGACCACGGGGCTTGCCTACCACATACCGCACACTGCTTCTGAGGACATAAGTTTCATTGGCGGTGCCCACAAACATGGAAAAATTGCTCATTACCAAACGAGAAAAGCTGCCCGAAGTAGTTCTCTGTAATCTGGTAGCCTTAGCATCTTTGTGTTGAAAGAAGGTAATCCAGAGGTACATAATATGCACTTCATTGAATTGAAAAAAGAGAGAAGTGAATTCTACACTGACTGGGATTAAATTAATTGAAATGATTACAAAACTTTTTAAAAGCCTCAAAATTCTTTTTGGAAACCACCAGATCTGTATATCCGACAGGACCTATAACAGGACCACGGATTGCAGCGAGAAGCTCCATTCGGTAATATAGAGACCACAGGGCGTGGTTGTGCCAAGTCAGTCCAAGCAAGTCAGCCCAAAGAGTTGGCCCAATCACTTCAACTCCTCATCGCTGTTACGCTCGCGCTCCAAAACAAAGTGTGTTACCTCATTCCCATGTAACAAATACATATTAAATATCACCCTCGTGTCGTCTTGTCAATCTAGCACCTGAAGACTAATCATCTTACCTTCATGTAACAGAAATGATCTAGAAACGCTGCAAATGGTGTACCAGTGGAGTGCCCTATGCACCATTACGTGTGGAAAGGGAATGACGATGATGAATAATTGTATTTACCACTATCTTAGATTGTAAGACATATTAAGTTCTAGCTACCAAATACAAAATTCATTACAAAAATCAAAGAAATGTTGCAACATTTTTCTGTTTTATGTACTGGCTTATCAAACGTTTTGGCATAGTAAAAATCTTTCCCTAATCATGCTTCGTTGATATTCAGAAAACAAAGAATCCAAAACTAAGTAAGAAAAAAAAGTTTTTTTAAGTGTTTGAGATACACAAGCCCAATTAGTTTTTCTGGGTTATTATGCCGAGTGTCATTCGTACTATTGCCCTACGTTTCAAATCTCATTACATCGTCCATCATCAGGGTTGATGTTATTTGTGTAGATAGATGTGTCACCTTAAGTACTAAGAATTTGTACCGTGCCACAGTCATTGCTGTCTACAGCTTGTCAATTTGAAATCTGTGGCCCTTCACAGTCTACGCTTTTCTGTGATTTTTTTAAAAACTTGGCACCAGGATGATTTTAAACGCATCCCATCATCTCTGTTTATTTATTCATATTTTTTTCCATTATAAACTATGATTAATAATAAAAATAATGTGACCTCACTGGGGTTACCCGTGCCGAGGACACTAAAAATATAGTTTTTTTAAAAATATTTTTACATTTGAGAATAAACAAAGAAGACTAACTTAATAAACAGAGATAATTAACAAAATGTTCAGACAGTTTTTAACACTACTTATTAATGATTATGATTAATTTATGTACATCTATATTATTTATATTACAAAACGCACAATGAAAGAACAAAAACATAACATAAGCTATACATTTGTGGAGCAGTTGATTCAATATTGGTTTGGGTAAATGAAACAATCCATTTTACTTCTACCTAGCTCCACTATACATTTTTTTTATATATTCTCGGGATGTTTGTAGATCTCGATCGCCTCTTTTACCAATTGAGTTTGGTGAGTTTTTGGGCTCCCTAAGGTTATCGGCTCGAAGGAAAACTTATGCCCCGTTTCTGTGTGGTTTTCGGCCAAAGCCAATGTTTTGGAGTTGCTGAACGACACACGGCATAATAACCCAGAAAAACGTATTGTGTCTAAGAAGTTAAATGTTTAAGGTACATTATGGAAAACCTTAAATTTTCACCATCCTGATTGTAGTAGGTATGTTTAAAGTAGTCAAGAATTCATATTGTCTCGTTCATTGTTTCGTGATGATAATATTGTATAAATTGTTTACCTAATTAGTTATTTTCTGTTGAAGGCTAAAAAATAAATTACACCTCGTAAAAATAAAAATATACCTTAATACATAAAGTAGCAGCATCTAGGATTGCGATCTGTTATTAATATAACTCTACCGACACTGGTAAGGATCTTGGCTAAGGCTCGAAATAGTTCATTGTCGCTCCCAAATTTCCACTGGAAATATCAAATTAGTTTGGAAAATTTTCAACAGAGCTCACTCGGCAAACTGTTAACCATAATATCAAAATTAAATCTTGCCAACATATTATTAATTAATTAAACTATTAATTATTGAATTGTAAAAATATAATAAATTGCAATAAACTTCCACAAAGAATTTTCCCTAAAAAACTTTAATATTGTTTTTAAATAAAGAAAAAATGTGTCTCACAAACATCAACAGATGAAAGAATTGAAGGAATATAGATGTCCAAATATAGGCAGGATGGTGAATGTTACACAGTGTGTAAAGTGGCCACTTAAACCAGCCATTGACAGGCCCTGTAGATGCCTAGACTTCTTTATTACCTTCTCTTGAATGTTCTTCATCTCTGTTGTAAAATGTTAATACATAATATTCATGAAAATTTAGATGTATTTTTTACGAAAATGTATATGTATTTTTAAACAAATGTTTATCGCAAGAGGCTAAACTAGCAGTTCCCAACGGAGTTCCAGTGCCAACTCTAATGTATGGGAGCGAAGTATGGAATTGGAAAAATGATGATGAAAGTAGGTTGAATGCTGTCGAAATGCGATCCCCCAGGCGAATGTGTGGTAAAACGATGTATGATGGGTGCACAAATGTCGAGATCCGTGAAGTGTGTAAGGCTGAGACATGCATTATCGACAGAATCAAGAAAGGGGTGCTGCGTTGGTTTGGACATGTAGAGCGAATGGACAGCGAAAGAATGGCTTAAAGGATGCAGAAAACGAGGAAGACCGAGAAAGACATGGCACAATCAAGTCCATCAAATACTTGAAGATGGACATGTCAAAAGTAGGAATAATAAGCGTGCGTGTATGAGAAGATGTATGAATGTAGAGGAAGCGAGTTCTTTATGCCAAGATAGAGTGTTATGGCGTTCTATCCTCTCTGCCTACCCCTACGGAGAAACGGCGTGATGGTTTGTTTGTTTGTTTGTTTGTTTATATGTATTTTTTCAAAACCAGTGGACATAAAAAGTCAGTAAGTGGTTAAATATTAATATTTACAAACTTTAATTAAAATTTTTGACCACAAATTTAATGCTTTGAACATAAATAATATTTATTTGTTTAGTTCGTTTAAAGAGTTCTTTAGTTGCTGTTTAATAAGGGAGATGGAATATTTTATTTTGCTGTCTTTGTAGTCTGTTTATGTCTTTTGTTTTGTATTATTTTGATTTTCTGTTCCCTATAGTACGAGTAGTTGCGTTTAACACATTTAAATTTTTACGTAGGCTTCAAACATCTTTTTTTTTCGGTTTTGGGAACAAATTTTTGATTTTGAAAAAAAGACTCGATAATGTCCCCACTTTACTAGTTAAATTATTGATTCGAATTGTCCATTTGTTCATTCTTACAAATTGATACGGACAAAACGAATTGATGTGGACGATTGCTGTTTTCACAAATACACCATATTTTTGACAGTGAATTTTAGGTACCTACGATTTTCGTAGAAATATTTGGAAAGAAGGATTGTATAGGCTCATAGACAGAGAATAAAAAAATCTATTAATGTTGTTTTGGAAAAAAAATTACATTTTACGTTTTGAGAATGAGGTCTTCAATTAAATCGATCCATGTTAAAGGGGCACAAGTCGATAGACTCAAAGTTTAAGAAAATCGATAAAAACTGTCTCTAAAATTTTTTTAAGGAACTAGTCATATTTTTAATTCATAACTTGGTATAAGTAAGTAATTCTGATATAAAAGTTTACTAACAACTAGCGGACCCGACAGACGTTGTCCTGCCCGAACGTTGGCTTGCCTGCTATTATCTTGGAAAAATACTTTTCATCTAGGTACTTGTTTGTGATTAAATTCCAAAACTAAAAGTTGTTGATATTCAAAAAGTATTGAATTTAAGTAGGTACTTGTTTATGGTCGAATTCCAAAACATAAAATAAATATTTTTTCAAATATAGCATTCTTTTTGCAAACGTCAAACTCCGGTCTCACCAACAAAAGGGTGTACTTATGTAGGAATACGATTTTTCTATACGAAAATCCAATAAAAATAAATAATGTGTACAAATTATAAGGAATTTAAGGAAAGAATCTGATTGAGATCCATAAAAAACCAATGCTGTTTGTAAACATTCAAAAACAAACTTTTTTTACACAAAAAAATAACATTTTTCCGTTTTTTTGCAAATGCATTCTCCTCGAATGCAACCCTGGTAGATCGATGAATAAAACATTTAAGCTCCTAACTTCTTTTTTACATATAAGATTGAAAATTTTCATATCTACGAACATGCCCAGCACGAAGATCTATATTTCTATGAAAACCGCACGTAAATCGGTTAAACCGTGGAGTACGGTGACATCACACGTACAGAGGTATTATATATATATATATATATAAAGATATAAAGATATTATTTTGTTGGTAAGTTTTTTTATTACAATTTTTTTTAATCCACGGACTTGCTCCCTTTTGGCATTTAAATATTTTTCTAAGAAAACAAATAATTTGAAATCATGTTTTATTATTTTTTCAGTAAAAAAGTATTACAATTCTGTGGTTACAATATTAAGTCTACTTCCTACAGTTAGAATGATTAATAGTTATCATTTATTTTCTACCATCTCGTCAACATCGCGATAGCATTTGATGGTCTAGGTTAGCAGAATTTCAATTCCGCTTTCTCGTCAGAGTCTCCTCTTTATCCACATTGAAATGACTTAAAAGATTTTTATGGTAAAACAACTAAACTGACAGTTGTCGTATTGCCGGGACACTCGTAAAGCATTGCCACTAAATAAAATGTTTTATCCTAACTCCATGTTAAAAGGGAACTTGTCAATGGACTAGTCTTCTTTTAACATGGAACTAAAATCGCTGTAACAATTTTCTACAAATTATTTGTTAACAATATTTTGAGTTTGTCCAAATTTTTGTTTACGAGGACTGGATTCAACTCCCTGAGGAGCTGTTAATATATTACAACATAGCCACTTAAACCAGCTATTGGCAGGTCATTAGCCCTGTAGATGCCTAGACTTCTATATTACCTTCTTTAAAATATTCCTCATCTCTGTTTCTTTGTTAGATTAGAGCCTTTTTGTTAGATATTGAATGAGGACTGTAAGATATGTAGTTTTTAAATAATCTTACATAAAAATCTGGAAATCTCCAAAAGTGTAACTTGTGCCCTTTTAACATGGATCGATTCAATTGTCTTATGTTAACCGGGTTGTGGTCCCGTGGGAGTATTGTGGACTCACCGACCAAAGGTCCCAGGTTCAAATCCCACTCTACCACAATTCGGTTTCCATTTTTCTTTTAATAAATGGTCTTTAAATTGAAATATTTGAGTAAATAACAAGAACTCTGGTATTTCTCTTTAAAAAAAAACAAATGTATATTTTTATTTCTTTCAAAAGTGATAAATTTTTGCAATTATTGCATTCTGATAATTCGATTCTCCGAAACAAATGGTTCCTACGTTATGTGCAAGAGTCTAAACAAATAAAAAGCACCGGTTGTATCTATAATTAGAAACAGACACGATGCATGTCCTCTCCCTTCAGTCTCCAGCAGTGGTAGTCAGTACACAGTACTAAATGCTCGGAGTGTGCTTCCCAATATAACCCGTTCTATTTCCGTGCATTACAAATTTCTCCCGCCCAACGACACACGCACTACGTCTCCGGCCTCAGTTAAATTCAGATCAGTGCCGCCATTGCCGGTTTCATTTTTCTGGAATAATTCACGCGTTTAAATTTCAAACCACTCCGCTCACGTCACGTTGTTGCATCCTATAATTGTGAGTTTTATGTGCATACTGTTTGTCCCTCCTCGGATATCGGATATCGAATTCCTTCTGTGATTAAGTAACTATATCCTCGTTCGTATTGCTTATTTCCAGTAATCAATCTATTTATAGTACTATTTATTTGTTTCGGATATTTGAACAGTGCGTTTTAAACATTTAATATTTATTATTACTACAAAAAATAAGGCTATTGAAAAATTATTGTCGGCCTCGTTTGCCTGCCATGCCAGAGGTCTCGGGTTCGATTTCCGACATCGTTGACATGAAATATTTATTTAAAAAGGTGTTTTTACGGTAGAATATTTTATTGTCCCTGGACTGGCACGTGAAGCATAAAACTGATCATCTTACCTTCGTGTAACAGAAATAATCAAGACATTTGCGATTGGTGTACCAATGCAGTGCCCTATGCGTCATTAGGTGCAGAAAGGGAATTCTGTATAACACATATATAAAAAAATAATTAATACATCACAAATATTAAAAACAGAGAAAAAATATATCATTTTACTTGTCTATTATTTTAAAGCACATTCAGCTATTGAATTAATATTTTTAATCTTAAAATGATACAGTTCCTTAATTTAATAATAAGCATGTTGAAATATTGTTTTTTTTGATTAAAATAGATTGATTATTTAACGTTTTAAAAATTGTAAAAAAATCTCAATTGATATATCTTTAAAAATCAACATATTACAACAGAGATAAAGAACATTTTAGAGACAGTAATATAGAAGTCTAGGCATTTACAGGGCTTATGACCTGACATTGGCTGGTTTAAGTGGCCACTTTACACGCTGTGTAACATTCACCATTCCGCCCATATTTGAACATCTATATTCCTTCAATTCTTCAATTTGTTTATGTTTGTAAAGTTAAAGAGCTGAAACCTTTATTTATGCGGGTGAGATTCATATATTTTACTTTCTCAAAAATGTTCTTCATCTCTGTTGTAATATGTTAATATTAACAGCTCCCCGGGGAGTTGAATCCAGTCCTTCTCCACAAAAATTTGGAAAAACTCAAAATATTATATTCAAAAATCATTCATGGCATTTTTCTGTTTAATTTAATATTTTCTTTTTGTCGAAAGTGATAAATTAATTTTCAATAGAGATAAAGTTTCTTTCCAAACGTTCATCTCTGACCCATATTCTGTGCTAAATATAAGCTAATTCAGTATATTGACATGGTGTGTGTCTTAAGAATATTGTAAAGTAAACCATTTCCTCGATAAATGTTGCCAACTTTTTCTATGAGATCTTATTTATCCTCTTAAAATCCACAAGTACGTACAAACACAATACAACGCAATTTAAATTGCTTTTTTTAAACCCCTACACATAAATAATTATCACAATTATTTATTAGTAATTAATTAGTTGTGTCGTTTATCAATATGAAGTAGCATCATTATTCTGTTCACAAAACCAAAACGAAAAGCAAACCAAACTAACCATAGATAAAGCAAGTCAATTATAAAATCAATAAGTTACATTTTTTTTAATTTCGGGATAGCAAATAAGTAGCCTATTTTGCTTCTCATGTCTCCGGCTATCCCTATGAAAAAAACCACTTCAATCGGTCACTCCGTTGCGACGTGAAGGAAATACAAACAAACACACTCTCGCATTTATAATATTACATAAATTTAATTATTATATTGTATAGATAATAATTAATTTATACATTTCACTTCTTTTAAATTGCTTATTTACCAAAATCTTCATTAAAAATTCTCTTACATTCTCCTGTTATATATATTTATTAGTAAGATCAACGGAGAGATGATAATTAAACCTGTTTTTTTTTTTTTTTTTATAATATTGTTTAAGGGAGATTTTTCGTCAATGTACTTTTTAGTAATTAGGAGTTTTAAACACCAAATAATGTTTTTTCAGGACCATGAGTATAGTGTATCGTCATCGTTTAGCCAAAGGTCACTAACCCAAAAATCCTCATTTTGAGTAATCTCAATTTCAAAGTTTAGAGTCAAAGAAAAAAACAGATTTATGTGTTTTGGAGGTTTTATGTACTCAACATAATTCATTCATGTTTTTTTTAAATAAATTCCACTGGCAACTGTTTCCTTCTGGTACGTTTTAAAATATCTGAAAAGATTTAATGAGACAAGTTGGCTAAAATTTGGTCAAGTAAGCTTTGCTGATTTATAATCTGGACAATTCAAGCCATAAGAGTTAGTGAAGGGGGAAATATTATGTATAATTATTATAGTGTAGTGGTTAATAATTTGTTTAAAATGTTTTTAAAAAATAAATAATTCAGATTTATGCACCTTTTTTTAAACTAAGTTGCATCTTTAATAACATAGTTTGAATGGTATATTTTACTTAAAATGGTCCTTTTTAAGGTTAATAACTTTTGCCTTAATGGTGACAATATGTAATGGACAATAGATTATAAATACCCCGTTTCATTAAATAAATCCAATTGATTTAGTAGAATAGAAAATGTTGGTAGCGACAATGGAAGATAAAATGGTAGTTTTCTCGCACCTAGAGTATTCCTCTGTTATCTGGTCTCCATATTATGATGTTCACATCAAAAATATTTAATCAGTTCAACATCGATTTAAAAAAAAGATAGGCTGGAAGTTGGGCTTATCCAGAGACCAATGTACGTATAATGAGTTAGAAACTAGCTTCTTCTCTTCTCTTCAAGACCGTCAAAATAAATCTGACCTTCTAGTCCTATTTAGAATTCTCAACTCACTATTTGATGCACCTGAAGTACTGAGCTCAATAAAATTAAATATCCCGACTAGAAACCTCAGACAAAACTTACTTTTTCATATCGATAACCATAGAATTAACTATGGTTTTCATTCCCCTATACCCAGAATTCTTAGGTCTGCCAACAAACATACCAGTCTTGATTTCTTTGATAACAAGTTGTTTTCTTTCAAACGATCACTGAATCAAATTCAATTATAAACACCTCTCTCCCGCTTCCACTCCCACCAAGTCCACATACCATATACCATCGTCTTTCTACTTTCTTTTATAATAATTTTCTATGCATAAATATGCCATTAAAAATGCCATTAAAAATGCCCATTGGGCGTATATATAAAAAAATTAATAAAATATGGGTATTTAAACAACCTAGAATATCACTAGAAAATATAATGTTACTCATGCGTTTATACTTCCGTGTATTAATTATACAGGCAAAGTTTTCTTAATCTTGATTTATCATATAAAAATAATGAATGTCTTATTTTCGTATCATAACTCACTGTTGTCTTATTTATCATGTTTATTCCATGAATCATTTGTCGAGTACTTAGACGCAACATTTATTTGGCATGGAAGAGTTTGGAATATTCTGTGTGTTTGTCAACATCTATTTTGGTGTGTCGGATACCACAGGAACGTGCAATGTGGGCACATTAGGAAACTTTGCCAAATTTCATGGTCAAGGATAATATTTATACTCTGCATTTGTATCAATACATCTGTGTTGGGTTAACTATGGTTTGAGAAATGTCACATATCCATGTAAACATAACTGGCAAGTCTTCAATCAAATACATTCATTCATTGAAGTGGTATTCATTTTGTCAAAATTTTGTGTAATATAAGAGATTTTTTCTATGAGAATCTTTTAATCTTATGTGAGCTTTTTCAAGCATTTAAATTTTTGTCCGCCTCGTGGTGTAGTAGTCAGTGCGTTTGTCTACTATGCGAGAGGTCTCGGGTTCGATTCCCGTCGTGGTTGACATGAAGTATTCATTTAAAAATGTGTTTTTACCCTAGAATATTTCATAGTTTCTAGAACATACGACTGATCATCTTACCTTTATGTAACAAAAAATATTAAGATACACTGCGATGGGTGTACCAATGGAGTGACCTATGCACCGTTCGGTGCAGAAAGGGAATGAGCTTTTTCAAATGATAAATTTGTTGATAAAAGCCGTCTCAGAATATCTTTTTTTTAAATATGAACTTTTTTTATTGGATTTGTTTCATTAAACTCACAGTACTGTAGAAGTACAGTAAAACTCAAATTATCCAGATTAACGGGTGCCAGACGATATCACATAAAAAATTACTTAAATTCTATGTCCAGCAAAGTTAATTGCTTTGATAAAGAAACGCGCCAGCCACGGGAACCCTTTTTATTTGTTATTATAACATCTCCTTTATTTTTTATTTTCTGATTACGACCCAGATATTTGGCAATACGGATGACTGGAGTTCAGATAAACGGAGCTCTACTGTGTAAAGAACATTATAAGTGGCCACTTAAACAAGCCAACGACAGGTCGTAAGCCCTGTATTTACAAGGCATTTGCCTTGACTTCCTTATTATCTTCTAAAAAATGTTTTCCCTCTCTGTTGCAATAAATTTGGATTATACAATTTTTTGTAACGTTTTATTTTGAAGGTTTCAGTATGTATTCTTCTGTTGTTGATCTTATGAATAAATAATCATGATATTTTTATACTCAATGCTCACACACTTCATTACTCTGAAAGTATTTTGATACAAAGAGGAAGTTCAATGATTTTTTAATACTTTTTTATTTGATAATAGACAATTAAACTAAGCCAAAAAAAATTTTGTATCATTTTCGTACATCGTATTTTATAAAATGTTGTATTTCTGAAATTACTCTGCATGTGACATCAGAGGTTCCCTTCCGTTTATTCTCTGTCACTTCTGCCGATTTTGTCCGTTTACAATAAGAAAAAAATGGTATACCGGATATCTTTCACAGCTCTCTTATCATTGGTTGGTTCATTTGAACTAGTGACGTCGTTCAAATTAGTTCATTTTTTTTTTTTTCACATTTTCAAGAGACTTTGCCATACAATTAAATGCTCTAATTTTTACTGCTCTCAAGAAAACATTTTTTGTATCTATTTTCCCGCAGGGCTGAAGTTCCTCATTGCATTTAATAAAAGAGCAATATAAGGAATGATTCTTGTAAATATTATCTTGTTTGAATAATTTATAAAAAAAAGCATAAAATATCAATAATTTGTATTGCGCAAGTTAAAATAATTATTAATTTATCATATCTTGATTTTTTTTCTAACGCTCAATAAAACCTAACTGTAACGTATCGAGAAATGAGTCGCTGTTCAATTTCATCTCTCAATACCGAAAATAAATTTATCAAAAGTTAATACTGCTGGGTGGGATGGTTTTATATTATCTGACAATATTTATTTATTTTATAGAAATGTACAGTCAACAATGATTGAATTACAAAATAAAGATAAGGTTGAAAGACAGACCAGCGAAGTTTCTAAATGATAATCATACCTATTAAATTATGGTACATTCTTAGATGTGTGGGTGCATGTATATATCTGTACCTCAGAGGCAGACGGATACAAATCCAAACGTCAAATGTTCAACCAAAGCCTAAAGAATATACTTTCTCTAAGTGGTTTCCAATAGTTTATAGCATTCATTTGTATTTTCATTGTCTTAATACATTGGTTCTTTCATTATAAGACTTACATTTCTTCAAAATCAATGGACATGAGACATGATCATAAACTGGATACGAATAACGAAATGTCATTTCATCAAAATCTGCATTTGCATCCGTCTGCCTCTGAGGTACAGATATATATATATTAACATATTACAACAGAGATTAAGAAGAGAAGGTAATATAGAAGTCATTTAAGAGAAGGTAATATAGAAGTCTTGGCATCTACAGGGCTTATGACCTGTCAATGGCTGGTTTAAGTGGCCACTTTACACACTGTGTAACATTCACCATTCTGCCTGTATTTGAACATCTTTATTCCTTCAATTCTTTCATCTGTTGATGTTTGTGAAGTTAAAGAGCTGAAACCTTTATTTATGCGGGTGAGATTCGTCTAATTGAATTATTTCACCTACATACTAGGCAACGCCTGAAAATGTCAAATGCTAAACATCTCCCCAGGGAGTCGAATCCAGTCCTTGTCTACAAAAATTTGGACAAACTCAAAATATTGTTGATATATACATATATATATATATATATGTGTAAGAGGGTGTGTTTGTGTGTATTTGTATGAGAGTGTTTTATTATTATTTATTTATTTAACTTTTTGTACATAATGTAAATTGTACAATGGCGGGCTTATTGCCAAATGGCAATTTCTTCCAACCAAGCAATAAAATAAATGTTTTATTTTTATAATTCATGTTACAAAACATATTCAATAGAAAAAATTTGAAAAAAGCTAAGTATATACAAAAATAGAAATAAATAAATTACCCTAAATCAATACTATTACTCAATGGGAAAAGGGAATAAAGAGGAAAGGTGATGTTTCTTCAGACGTGATTTAAACAGATACTGTAGTAATAATATCTTTGTTAGTGGATGGGAGATGATTCCACAATCGAGCCGCATGGACATTATACGAGTTAGAGACATAAAATTAATTGTGGATGGATATTAAGTGTTCAGGTGTATGTAAGCGTGTGCACCATTAAATAGCAAGTGGGAGTGTATCGCAGCTAGATAGCATGAGATATGATTTATTTACTGTATGTAATATTTTTTTAATTTTCTTTCCAGGGAGGTACTGTACTAGGCCCACCAGAGAGAATAGAAAAACTTGGAGATACATACATCCCTTACCAGATCTTCACAGATTACATTGTCGGTCTAGGAGGTACCACCTTCAGGTAAAATTGGCTCTTTAATTAGGTACTGAATTTGGCTGAGTTTTTAGTTATTTATAATACAGAGCGTAGCCATCATATGTATATAAAATCTTACATTCAAATAAATAACAGTGATGATGTACGGTACGAAGAACGATGAGAGATGGGGAGAGCCGAGGTAGGCGGGCGGTCCACATTAGTGTAGCGTCGAGCGACAAGCTTGACCAGGATTCCATTCACTTGTAAATAAATAGTCTTCATATCCAACATTTTGGTTCCTATTGAGGATTCTCTCCTTGCCAGCATCATTACAAGATTGAAAATGTATCATCCCTGCCACTTGCACAAACAAACAAAAAACAAAACAAACCATCACGCCGTTTCCCCATAGGGGTAGGCAGAGAGGATAGAATGCTACATTACTGTCTTTGCATACAGACCTCACTTCCTCTACTTTCATACATCTTCTCATGCACGCACGCCAATTATTCCTACTCTTGACATGTCCATCTTCAAGTATTTGATGGACTTGATCGTGCCATGTCAGTCTTGGTCTTCCTCGTTTTCTGCATCCATCAACATTCGCATCGTAGATCTGTCTTTCGCTGTCCATTCGCTCTACATGTCCAAACCAAAAAACGCAGCATTCCTTTCTTGATTCCGTCGATAATGTATGTCTCAGCCTTACATAGTTCACGGATCTCGACATTTGTGCACCTATCATACACTGATTTACCACACATTCGCCTGAGAGATCGCATTTTGACAGCATTCACCCTACCTTCATAATTTTTTTTCGAATTCCATACTTCGCTCCCATACATTAAGGTTGGCACTTAAACTTCATTGTGAACTGCTAGCTTTGCCTCCTGCACTTGCCTAATATTATTTTGGTAAAATCATGTCAAAGCGCTGAGTTGCTGATTTGCAGCTAAATAATAAATATCTACATTACAAATTACAAAATAACTGCTCTTGAAGCATAAAAAATCAAAAGATTTATAAAATTCAAGTAACTCTATTCAGCATATTATCATTAAAATTATTTTACAAAAATGACAATATTGGTATTTGATTGAATTGACAAATTAATAAAAATAATTTTAATCCATTGCACATTTAACATAAATGTTATTTTAACTTGAAAACTCTTTAGTTGTGTAGAAATGAGATTATATAGATCCATGTATGTAAATATACCCATTTTTTATTTTATTATATAGGTGTTTCACTAAATTCACAAATAATATGCATAGTGTTAAAAAAAATAAAATATGTTTAGGCTAGTTCCTTGTTAAAACTATACTATCAAGTTATGTACTTGGAATGATTTTTAAATAACCTGCAAATTCAGTCAAATTGTTTTTATCGCGTGATTCTCCATCACTAATATGCTATGAATATAACACTCCCAGGGGTTCAGATTACAACCTATTTGACTACAACTGCAACAACTTCACGGATTCCCTGGCCAACTTCCTCTGTGGAGGAGGCATCCCCAAGTACATCCTAGAGCTTCCCAAGGACATCCTCAGCACCCCCCTTGGCCAGACACTCCGCCCGCTCATCGATAGTCTGGGATCCGGTGCTCAGGTATTGACTTGTTTGTTTCTTTTATTTAAAATTCTATACTTGAAATAGGACCAGAATCCACCTCGTGATGTAGCGGTTGGCATGTCGCCTACCATGCTCTAGGTCCCAGCTTCGATTCCCGGTTAAGTTGACATGAAACATTCGTTTGAAAATTGGTTTTACAGTGCAATGTTTCATTGTTGATTCGAACCAGGCTTGAGAGTGCTTCGGTGATATGGAGTCCGCATGAGAATGAAACTTATCCATGGCTCTATCTCACTGCATTCCTCTTGGGCATGCTTGGGATCAACAGTTTGCGATTTAGAAGAGATGGGTCCGCACTGACCCATTTTTTCAGACTGATAAAAGGTTTTATCGAGAAGATAGTATAAATTTTTATGTTATTATTATTATGGATAACTTATATCTTATATAGCACTATTTTCATAATATAATACCTCAAGCAAAAGTGCAAAGTAATCACATAAAGAAATAAATTTAATTTCAACTTGTTTAATTTGTAATTTAAAAAATCGTGCGGTACTTTAAAAATCATTAAAAATGGTCAAGTGCATAGTGAGATCCTTGTTTGAAATATAAAAAAATAAACTAATGTATTCATTGTTGATGATGTTATTATGGCTTGTTTAAATATCTGGGATCCAAATTGCTCACTAGAAAAACTAAGACCATTATTTGCAAAATTCTCCTCAGACCGGTCATTGTATATGGTACCGAATGCTGGGTTATGACCAAAAGAGATCAAAACATGGTATTAGTATTTGAAAGAAAAATATTAAGGAAGACATTTGATGCTGTCAACCAAAACAGAGTGTGGAGGAGATGTTTATTTTATGAATTAGAGGCACTGTATTATTATTATTATGGATAACTTATATAGCGCCATTTTCGTAATATAATACCCCAAGGGCGCTTTACAAAGTGATTATATAAAGATATAAATTTAATTTTAACTTTTTTAATTTAAGAAAAACTATGTACTTTGTCATCACATACTAAGGATTTATTCAAATTATTTAGATAACAAGTGGGTTTTAAGTTTTTTCCGGAACATCACTTCACTCTTACAGTTGGAGCATTCAATGCAGTAGGGCCTATACTAAGGATTTATTCAAATTATTTAGATAACAAGTGGGTTTTAAGTTTTTTCCGGAACATCACTTCACTCTTACAGTTGGAGCATTCAATGCAGTAGGGCCTATACTAAGGATTTATTCAAATTATTTAGATAACAAGTGGGTTTTAAGTTTTTTCCGGAACATCACTTCACTCTTACAGTTGGAGCATTCAATGCAGTAGGGCCTGCGACTGCAAATGCTCTTTCACTGAATTTAGTGCGCTGTTTGCGTAGAGGTATAATAACTTTTCCTCCTGACGTAGATGTAGCTGATCTAAGAGTAAGACCTCTGTCAGCTAGTTCATCTGGAATGCAGAGTTCCCTTATTTATTCTGGAGCAGAGTTGTGCAGTGACTTATACATAAGCCAACAGAGTTTGTATTCCACCAACCTGCCTCTGGTAATGCCAATTGGAAGAGCAGTCAGGCAGCTGAACATTATTGCTTTGGAGATTGACATCTTTCACATTCATCAGTCAGTTCAGATCCCAACTAAAATCCCACTTCTTTAAACTATCATACCCTCAATTTTTAATCTGGAAATATAATATATCACTTTAGTTTAGTTAGAATGTAAGTTTAGGTATACAATTGTAAAGCGCCCTTGGGGTGATTTTTTACAGAAATATATAAATCAGCCAAATATTATTATTATTATTAGTGTATAAAATGTATAAAAGACAAATACTCTTCTTATCGGAAAGTATTATACCTTTATAATGTCAAACCAATGCTCAGGGTTTTCTAGTTTTGATACGTTGTCCCAATATAACCGCTTAAATATTTAATTTTATCTGTAATGTTATTTTGGTAAAATAAGTCAATTTGAATTGTCCCTGCACTGATATCTGAAGTGTACGCTGGTCTCCTTACCTTCATGTCATAATGGTCAAGATACACTTCATTTGATGTACCAATACAGTGCCCCGTGGTCCATCAGATGCGGAGAAGAGTATGAAGAAAAAGACCATAAGTCCATGCAAAAATTGTAGCCCCGCATCGGTCACGGGAGCTGTATCATGTTAGGGCTTTCCTGAACCCTGGTTCCCAATCAAATATTCTACAGCATGTCTACAATGAGGAATTTCAGTGTCTTTTTTAATTTTTTTTATATGTTAATAGAATATTAAACTAAGCCAAATTTTTATTTTTTTATTTTTATATATCGTATTTATTTATTTTATTAACATAAACCGCAAATCTGCCTTTTATAAACATTTATAATACTAACATATTTGGCTTAATATATATATATATATATTTTAAACAAAAATTTATCAAAAAAATGTATTTTCAGCGCTATGATTTTTTAAAGTTTTGTACTTCTAAAATAACTCCGCGTGTGACGTCAGAGGTTGTTCTATGACAGTTCTTCCGATTGGTTCGTTTACGGTGACCAAACCGGATGTCCTTCAATGCTCTCATATCATCGGATGGTTCATATGAACCAGTGACGTCAATCAAAGTAGTGCGTTTTTATTTAAATATATATTTTTTTTTTTCATACATTTTGAAGAAATTTTAACCTACAATTTAATGCTCTAATTTTTACCGCGCAAGAAAACATTTTTCGTATCCAATTTCCCGTAGGGCTGATGTTCCTCATTGCTGTTTCTTAGTCTTAGCACTGTAAAAAGTCTGTCAGTGTTAGTAAGTACTTGTTACAGTGCATTACGTCATTGTTCACGATATATTGATCGCAGTGAACGTTTTAATTTGGATATTTAAATTTTTTTAATGTGACAACATTTTGCTTCACATAATGGGCACACTGATGATTAAACATCAAGTGATGTATAAAATCGTTTAAAAAACTAACTAATTAAGTGTTTTAGGTAATGTTTGGTCGTAATAATGTTCTAAATGAAAAGTATCATGTTTATTTAATGTTTAATAACTATCGTGGCCAGATGTGAAGGAAACTGTAAATGCATGCAAAAAAAATTATTCCTCAAACTTATCACTCTCAGGGGGTAGAAAAGATTCAGAATACCACCCCATGTTATAGTCGCTCGAAAATCTTTTTTGTAAATACAATAAAATTGTAAAAAAATTAAATAATAAAAATATAAATAAAACAACTTTGTTTTTAACCAATTATTTTTTATTTTTTCTACCGACCGATTTTAAAGCCATACAAGCTTCTTTATTGAGGTATATTTTACCAATGAATTCTATCCTATTTTATTCTATCAGTATTACGCTACACATATGGAACTAAATAAATCAAGTCTGTTTGTCTTACTAAAATTTACATTAAATTGTATTTTTGTATAAATATTTTTTCAGAGTATCAGTACGAACGGAATCAGAGGAGTACGTCAGGAGAGTCCCGACTTTCTGCAGCTGAATACCCAAATTGAAGAAGCAAGGTAAGAACGCGCCTTGAAATATACAAATTATATTATTTATCTCATTTGGCTTAATTTATTGTTGAATTGATGAATTATAATAAAATGAATTAATTATGGTCCTAGGCTACAGTCGCTTGCCCTAGACGAGAAGAGAAACTCCATAAACGAGAAGATCGCCAGGAAAGAGCGGAAGAAACAGAAGAAGAAGAAAAAGCAAGACAGGGAACACGAAAAACAGAGCAACAGTTCTTCTGAGTACTCAGAATTCAGTAATTCAGGTATTTAGTTTAAATTGCTCGTATAAAATGCATTTTGTGAGCAATGTGATATGTCGTTCTAAACCAGTGAGGTATAATTAAACAGAGATGAAGCTTCATATGGTTATTGAACAACATTGCTGCGCAATACGCATAGTAAAGTAAAAAGGACCAACTGTTTATGCCGCTTATTCTGAATTCAAAGCTGTACGTTGCGCCCTTTCGCACTGCTTCACATTTGCTTAGCGTATACAAAGAAAACTACTATTCCTCACCAAATACTAGATAAGCTCCGGAGCTTATGTTGAATGGAACACAAGTCGGGTGCTTAGTGCCCATCTAGTGTATACACATCGCTAGCCCAAAGCAACAGTGAGATATCTCCGAAGAACACATTCTGAGATAATCGGACTTTGAGGTGTGCAAAGGGTCTGACTGAATTGAATTATTTGAAGTAGATTATAAATACTGTATTTTCACATAGGTTAACTATCTAACTATATTTTATTATTTTAAAACATTCCTTATTTTGTCGTTCTTTAACCACCGGCCGGGTGTGACGTGAGCTTGACGCTTAGAATCGAAAACAAAATGCCTGCTTGTGCGTTGAAAGCGTGTAAAACCGTTGGGACGAACATTATGAAAAGGGCGTTGTCACTTTACATTGGGAATTATCCGTTTATAAGTTATTAACAAGGCCTATGATAATTGATAAGTATTATCTCTTGTAAATGTCAAATTACGCCCAGTGGCACAATAGCGAAGCTCTTCTTACCACCAGGCTGATTTTAATAATATAATAAATGTGAATTAATATTATTTTCGCGTTCCCCAAAATCATTCTCATTGGGATCCATTAAAAACTAATGCTGTTTGTCAACATTTAAATACAAACTTTGTTTATGTACCAAAAATGTGTATCCTCCTATTTTTTGTAGGTGTGTTGCCGCCTGAAATGTCAGCATGAAGGATAAATCACACACCTTATAATAATTCAACTTCCATCGCACGCAAATGTAACTAGCGAGTAATTGTCGTTAATATTTCTCCGCCTTCTTGTTTCGCAGGTTTCCCTCCGAGCCCGAGCAAGGGTAAAAGCAAGATGGCCGAGGCCGCAGCGGAGCAGCTGAACGGGAGCAGCAACGGGGGCCCCATGGAGGAGCTGGAGGAGGCGGAGGGCCCCATGGAGGCGCGCCCCAACAAGGCGTGCAACCGCGCCCTGGAGCTGGAGCGCCAGGAGCGCCTGGAGGAGGAGGAGAGGAAGAGACAGAGGGATCCACCGATAGTCTTCAGTGATATGAACGTGAGTTAACTTTTTAAATATTTATTCTTTTTTATATTAGGGTCATTTTCTTTGTTAATTTCATCTTAAATTATCTTTATATTCAAAACTATATAAATTAAATACGTTATTGTTAATTATTAGTAATCTATAAACAATAATAAAGGAAAAACGAGAAATCCGTAAGGCGGTTGTACGTGCAAATAGCCAGTGGCAAATATGCACGCGCTTTTATTTATTTTCACTATAACAATAAATTTAGAAGGTATCTTTTGTTCATCGTATATACTTAAAGCCTAGAGTATCCGAAATTTTAATAGCCGACGGCAGACGGTGTCACCATACCTTCGTTTGCTTAAAAATTAATTTATAATTTATTCTTTTCAGGGTGCAAAAGCATTCGAAACATTGACCGCATCTCTCAGTGCAGCATCCCTCTCAGCTGAAGATGAACAAAGTCTGCAGGAGCTGCATCACTACCTGGTGGAGGGGGAGGGTAGTTGGGCACTCGGAGACAACTTCCTGAGCTTCATCGGTCAGTATTGAGACTAAAAATTAAC
The DNA here is from genome assembly GCF_059751315.1 of Micrasema longulum. Taxonomy (NCBI): domain Eukaryota; kingdom Metazoa; phylum Arthropoda; class Insecta; order Trichoptera; family Brachycentridae; genus Micrasema; species Micrasema longulum. The sequence continues at coordinate 117,993 of NW_028277631.1, forward strand.
ATATCGAGATTAATGAAGGTTACAATATCGCTGCAGATAGTTAGGATATTGCGGTGAAAACGTTTAAAGTCAAATATCGACTTGTGACTTGGTGTCAAATGCTGTGTGCATATTGAAAAAAGTATTTCAACTTTAATAAAGAACTTTGAGAAGGGAATATAAATATCTAAGTTGTTGCCGGATTATTTCCTGTCATTAGATTGTTTAAGTCAAACCCTGGGAATAATATATCTAGATATATATAGAATGGCATATCACTATCTTTGCATGCACACCTCGCATCCTCTACTCCTCGAAAATTGAAAAAAAAGGGTAAATAATTACACTAAAATAATAAATAAACAATATTTCATAAAAAAAATGAAAGTTTGTCTGAAGCAAATAAGCATAGATGAAATAAAAAAAATATTTTGATGACTTGTGAAATACATATGTAAATAAAATTTTGAACACTGTACAGTGCTCCTTAGAACGGGTTTCCCTAGTTAGGACTCCTAAGTTAATTTTGCATTTAAAGATCGTATAGTATTATGATGAAAATAAAACAAAATAAATTAACATTATTTCCTATTAGTCCACTCCTGTCTAATTTTAGAAGTGCAAATGATTAAATTTCAATTCCCCCCACACCTCACTTTGTACTTCCACAAACACAAAATTCTGCTTGACACGAAGACTTATTTTTAGTGGTGGGGGTCAGTGCTATGCAAGCTCCTGACGTCACCGCGACCTGTGAAGGTCTATTGTGACGGGTCCCCTTGAAGAGTTCTCCCCCTTCAAGCCCAGGTCTATAAAATACTTGACTACTGTGTGGAAGCCGAGAGTTTACATTTTGCTAAATCATCCCCTCCAAGCCCAGATCCGTAAAGTATCGGGATATTAGGTAGGGGGCAAGCTCTTTAACATCCTCAGGTTTAACCAGTGGTTCCCCGAGGATGAGGCTCATTTTGTGATGTAAAGCATTACATTCACATAGAATGTGTTTAGGTGTTTCCTCATCTGCACTGCAGAACCTACATCTAGAAGTTTTGTAATGGTTCATTCTAGCAAGGTGTTTGTTCAATCTGCAGTGCCCTGTAAGGGCTCTAGTGATAACCCTCATTTGATTTGGGCAAGACTTGACTTATTACCTCCATTGATAATTATATTGCCTGTGCCCAGGTCGCCTGCTGTGTGACACAGCCCTGCAGCCCAGTTCTCACGAGGCCGTGCTCCTGACACTGGCCTGTGCAGCCTTGAAGGATGACGTAGTGCTGCTGCTCCACCAGGACCGGAAAGACCATGTCCTCATGAACTACGCACACTCCATCGACCGCCTGCGGATCGAGGAGCAGAGGGCGCTGGCCCTGTTTGTAAGTCCGCATTTAATTATACACTATGTTGACATACTGGAAATTACAGAGAAATATTTCATTCGAGGATAAGCTTCGGAATCTTGGTCAGTAAATGGCTATTTTATTAAAGCCCATATATTTCTGGATTGATATTTAACTTGAGAATTTCGTATACTTTTTACATAAATATGTTTCTTCATATAACTGTTGTATTTGGCTTAGGCCATAAACATAGTAAATATTATTTTTGGTGAACGAGTCCCATATGTACTGGAAGATTGCATTCTTACCCACCAGTCTCACAACTTTTGACAAACACCTGTATATATATCAAAGCCCCAATATCATTTTCTTTTCATGTGTGACCTTTGTAGGGAGTTCCCTTCGAAATTCTAGAAACATTTTTCATATATTTTTCCAGGTTTGCAACATGTTCGAGAACCTGTCCTCGTCGGAATGGCTGATGTACATCTCGGAGTGGAGCCACTCGAGCCAGCAGATCTCCAACATCCGCGTGACCACGAAGGTGGCGGTACACAGCCTGCTAAGTGAGGATCCGGAGCTCAAGGACATCGGCAGTGCCATCGTACATAACCTCGCTTGCAAGGAGGTAAAAACTGTGGTCTGTATCCGATTCCTTCCCTCAGTCTTGCCTCGCACGTTTATTGCATTATGATTCCTAATTGAGTGTTTTCGTACTTATAGATTATGCAGCCTAATTGGCTTTTGTTTTTACTTGATTAACTGACTCACCACACTGTCTGTCAAAAAGAGTAGAAAATAATTAAGGGCGCTGGTGTCCTTATATTGGCAGTTCAAAAACAGCAGTACCCACTGAAAAATAATGTTATAACCTATAACATAACAAGCCACTTATAATAATTTGGTGTTGCCATTAAAAATATTGTACATTTTAACTGATTTCTGCTCCTTTTTGATGGACATGTTAGCGATTGTGGAAATCATCAAAAGTTGAAAAAATAATTAATGAAAAATTTTGAATAAAATAACACAGATAACATATTTCACTAGCAGTCGGTTTTTATTTGTTTAACACGTTCGCAAATACTTTTTTTCTCATAGGATCCAATCATACGGACACATCTCATAACTTTCTTATTTGTGGAAAATTGTGTTGTGACACTTTTGCTGCAGACTGTTTTTTATATGGACACAATTCTCTCATTCTAACAGATACATACTTCAGTTTCACGTAGGCTACAGCCGTCTTCTCACTACCAATGTCTTTTGGACTGATGGCTTGTCTAGGCATAGCTGCGAACAAATCGAATAGGTTGTCAACTTGACTTTTGCCACAAATTATTTATGAAAAGTAAATAAGAGTGTTTACTCAGTCGTATATTTCTTACTGAAAGATAATTTGTTTTTTTTTCTTTATACGTATCCGAAATGTGTTATTTGTTACTTTCAAAGTAAAACACAAATAATAATCTTATGAATAGATTAATAACATGAATTTACACAAAACATAATATGCAATTTACTCATATTAACTAACAGCGGTGTTGAATTATTTCCTAATCACGCATTTTATAATACATATTTAAAATATAAGTTGCTGTGCAAATTCCCCAATAGATGCATGTACATTAGAGTGAGCCGATGATGTATGAAGTTTTTTATTTTATTAGACATGAAAGTGAAAGGGGTCTAAAAAGTTGCATTTTGGATCACATGAATGTGAAAATTATTTAAAAAAATATTCCATACTACTTTTGGCCCTCAACCGAGGTTTGAAGTTTATCACTGTCTGAACATTTTGTTAATTATCTTTATTGATAAAATTTTTTTTTTTAGTAAATATATAACTTAATCACACGACAAATTCGAACACGATTTAAAACTACCGAAATGCAAAAAGTTTACACTCCACGCAACTGATTACATCGAGCGCCTGGCGAATATTGACGAAAACAATGGCTCATTAAAACAATGCTACTCATTTATTACAAAATAAAGTGCAACTCACGCTCTTAGATGCTTATTTAATAAGGTTTAATGCACATTTTAAAATTTAATTGGACTGCTTTTCTTACTTAAATACAAAACGACAGCCGGTTTAGTGCAAAAAATCGACTTTTTCAAAAACTCAAAGCTGTGGTTGAGGGCCAAAAGTAGTATCAAATATTTTTTTAAATATTTTTTGCATTGCAAGTAATCCAAAAGGCAACTATTTAGACCCCTTTCATTTCAAAATTCGGAAAAAAAAAATATCGGCCCACCCTAATGTACATGCCTGCGAACCAATAATTAACTGATTTTATTTTCATAAGTATAAATTCATTATAAAAAGCAGTTTATAACTAAAGACTAACATACAGTAAAACCTCGTTTTTACACTCCTCAATTTTATGTTTTCCCGCTTTTTACTCAAAACTGTTCGGGTCCAATTTTTCTTCATACATTCTCATACAAATTTCCCCCCAATTAACGTTTTAACATTTTTCATCACCCCAGTCATAGAATAGAACCAGGCACGTAGAACCAATTTAGCATACATGGCACTGTGTCCAAAAGTTTCCCAATTCCCCCCCCCCCCCGCACTCCACGAGCCAAAAATTAAAAATGACAGTCTTACCATATAAATAAAATTTCCCCATATTTAGGTGAAAAATCATTATATGTAATTTATTATAATTCAAATTTATATTTTCGCATTGAATTTTAGTATTTACAAATAAAATTATTTCAACTTCTTGTTTTGAAAATAAATTAAAAATTAAATTAAAATACGATATAAAATCTTTTTTTTAATGAAATCATTGATAATGGTAAAAAATATTCTAAATTTATCCTACCTTTTTGAAATTACAAATTTTCTGACGGTATATTTACAATATAGTCTAAAACGTACATTTTATTTTTTTTATATAATTTTTTTTTCCATACATTTTTCACTTCCTCATTTTAGTGTTTTCCTCAGTTGTATGTTTATTTTGTTGCTTCCACAAAAAAAGAAAAAAAAGTGTTGTACTGTAGTTGTAAAGTAATAATATCGCTATCACTCAAATTCATACATAATTGTGTATCCGGAGTATATGAGCGAGATATTTTGCAGCGCCTTATTTTTTCAGAAAATGCACCAAGCTAAAGGGTTGAGAAGGATCTTGCCACGTGGGTGTATATCTAAGGTACCATAATCCTGTCAGATAAAGCTTCCAGAAACTAAATCTCTTCCGTGACGCATTAGCCAATAGCTGTTGTCTCTAATAAAATATCAAACATTACGAAATATTCGCTAACACTCACTTGGACAGGACTCTTCCCTTTACCTATAAGCGTTTAGTCATAAAAAATAAAAATAAGTATAAAGCCATATCTCATATTTACCGCGCTTTCGAATGTTTAATAACCCCATGTTAATAAATTAAACATGCAAATTTTGTTTGTGTTAGTAGGCACACTAAAATGATTTATATGTTGTTACGCACAGATAAAACAGAGGTCATTAAAGATTTTAATAAACTTTTTTATTAAATTTTAATAACTATGTTTTATAAAAATTCCTGCTGTTTCACAAAGATAACTTTATGTGTGAAAATGCTCCTCTTTTTAAAAAGTTTTTTCAATATTTATTTTTTTAATGTAAATATTTTTAATTCACAAATGTGTACGCTGCAAAATATTCTAATGTGTGTTCTAAATAAGATATGAAATTGGTAATTTATACATAATTAACGTTACTTTAGGACAATTTTTTTTTTTTATTGCAATTTTAATTAACCGTATTGTATTTTAACTTATATTTTTTCCCGAAGATGGTTAGATCTACCAAAAACTGATTATCTTAAATAAATCATTTAGCGGTCTAAAATAAATACATTTTTTGGTGAATAATTTGTTCTTGAATATAAACTACGCTTACATTATTGAAAAAAAAAATAACACCTTATCAAATAAAACAAACATTAGTAATATGTGTTAAGTCCTAAACAAATATTACGATATTTCATTTGAGGCTTTTTTATTAATACACACAACAATTAAATACGCTTCTTACTTCTAATATTTTTATGTTGCATTTAATAAAAATTAAATTAATCAAATATGTACATCTTTCTTACAGAGTTATTTTGTGATTTGGCAATATTGTTGTAGGATTTGTTACGAAATAACATAATCATATATTTCACTGCCATCTGTGCGCTTTTATTGCCCCCACAGAACTGGATGTTGAAATATAGTCTGCGCACGCACCACGGCCGTGATATCACAAACATCCGCATGATAACTTTATGTTTCCAACGGGAGAAAGTAAATTTACAGTAGTACTGTTACAGATTAGATTTTATGTGGTTATCTCACAAACCACAGGTGAAGAAAACGAGGCGTATTATTGACAATAGCTTTAACTTCCTGTAAATATGACATTCAACATAGTAAATATCTTCTCACTAAATTTAGTTTGTTGTATGAATTTTAAATTTATTTGTTAATTTTAATACTAAATACATAAATTTTCATCGCCCTTGCTATAAATTAATTAAGCATTTAAAAAAATAAAATGTTATATCAAAAACATACAAAAATTAAAATACAAATTATCAAGTCCTACTGAACTGCATAAATTGCAGTTTGTCAGCTGGTGCTTAGAGTTAAGTTCTAATATATATATAATCTTATCTCTTAAATTCTATAACATATAAAAACTCTTATTACTATGGAAAAAAAAAGAAAATATGTTGCATGTAGAAAAATAAAAATTTGTCCAAATAAAAAAGAAAAACACAAAAAAATCAATATTTAAAAACCACGTTCTAAAAGCCAGATTTTCAGCATACATCTTTCTCTTGAGCCTGATAAGTTTTTTTTATATTTAATGGGAGCATATGTGAATGAATGAATGTCGGCCTGTAGTGTAGTGGTCAGCGCATTAGCTTACAATACAAAAGGTCTCGGGTTCGATTCCCGACATAGTTGACATAAAATATTTATTTAAAAGGGTGTTTCTACACTAGAATATTTCATAGTCCCTGGACTGGCACCTGAAGCGTAAGACTGATTATCTTACCATGTAACATTTTTAAAAAGATAAGCTGCGATTTGTGTACCAATGCAGTGCCCTATGCACCATTAGGTGCGGAAAGAGAATGATAATGATATGTGAATGAAAAATAAATAATAATGATTGTCAAAATAATTTATTGATTATTTTATATTTACAGTTTTATTTCATTGTTACAATCAATTTTTAAATTTACTTAAGATATTAAAATTTGAAAAACTAAAAAAAAAAAGAAAAACTCTTGTGCTTGAAAAGAGAAAATGGTTTATGAGTAAAAAAATTATAACACCAACTGGATTTTTATGCAATTTTTCTACAACTGTTATTTTATCCGTCAAAACAAGATTTATTAGAAAACTTGAAATACGAAAAGGTACAACAAAATACACTGTACAAATTACAGTGGTTTTATAATTGAGGAATGTTTTCTCAAAATTTGACATTTCTTTGAAATGTAATTTTCAGGAGATTGTTTTTTGTGATTCGCGTCAAATCGCGTAAACAATCTTTGTTTTACAAAAATCACACCTTACAACTTAACTTGAAGGTAACCTCATTTATATGTAAAGTTTATAATTTTCTTTTATATTTCATTACCACCCGATTGAAATTTGGGATCGAAATCTCGAAATATACACGTTTGAATATTGTGTTTTGAAAAAATTATTTAAGCTTGTTTTTAACGTGTTTTGAGAGGTTTTTTTTTCATGTAATCAATGCGTCTCGATACTGGCTTTAAATTATTTTTGAAATAAAAAATACACCATGTGGGCGAATATCGTGTTTTGAAAAATGATCCTTAATTATAGTATCAATTATAATTATATTCCCCGTTTATAATAATATACTGAGGTTTGCTAACGACCACATGAAATTATTGCGATCTTTCGGGGAATCAAACCTAGAGCTTCTGTTTGTGAAGCAAGTGTCTTCATTTTTTTACGTTGTTACTCCCTGGGGATCGCCATAGTTATGATAATACTATCATCAGTTGACAACTGAGGTAAGTAAGTACAGATTTGTGGCAGATTGACTTCATGGCACTAAGTTCTCTTGTATGAAAACACCGCTAAATCCATTATGCTATCCAAAATAGTTGTTTATGATTGTATAATTTCACTCACTACAGATTTGCAAGTCATTCTATCATAAATTAGTCCGACTATATGTATGCATATACTAATTAAATCTAGTATTTTGTGAATTTCTTTTAACTTTAAGGCAAGTATATTAGTATATTTCACTATACCTACAAAAAATAAATTAGGCTCATAGTTATAGGTACTTTTTTCTAGGTGTTTGATGACGTGGCTGTGGAACTGACCATGGCCATCCTTCAGCACCTGTCCACTGTGCCCGTAGAGGAGCACCTGTTCCGCTGCCTCAAAGCTCTCCTCAAGTTCTGCCAGATCTCCGGCCAGGAGGTTCCGCAGCTCGTGCAGATGATCGGCCCCAGCCCGGCCACCTTCAAGGGCACCAGCCCCCGCATCGACGAGCTGGTCGACGGCATCTCGAGGAAGCTGCGCTAACCTCAACTCTGACTCATCGTCGCCTGTCAGAATTTCCGTGGCAATTATTTACTCAATCAAAAAACACGTCGCTGCGGAGATTTGAAATTCTATAAGGGACAGAGGGTGCAAATTGTCCAAGTTATATTATATGATATTGTTAATATTTAAAGCATTAACTTTGTGGTCAAACATTTTACTAAATGTTATTAAATATTTGCATATAACCACTCACCCGAAGAAGAGACGGGTACGTCTCGAAACCGGTAAGCGTAGAAAAGTTGGTAAGTGGTTATATACAAATATTTGATAACATTGAGCAATATTATATATGCCCACTGTGAGTGAACTGAACCAACAGACAAAACGGTCATACTTTTGTATTCATTGCTTTAACTCTAAGAGCTTTTTTCCTCATTTTTTTACTTAACTGTTTTAATATTTTGAATTAACATGGATGTTTTGTACATAAAGAAGAAGATAAGAAAGGTTTTTCGATTATACTGATAACAGAATGTCGGGGCAAGGGGACAGTTACTTTTTTTTCGTGTTTGTAATTTTTTTCTCGTATGTTAACAGAGATTTATATTTTTTTGTTGCTGTTTCAGATTTATAATTTTATTGCCTTTAGCTCACTAATTTTAAAATGCTATAAATGGCACCCAATTTATTTTATATTGATTTTCACAAAAGGTCCATTTTTGTCCACAAAACACATATGAATGTACCTGTGGAAATAAAAATAGTTTTTCACTTAAAAGAAACAATATTTTATTTTTAAAAGTTTCAGCAATATTAAGAATCGTATGTTGTCAGTTGTCATGAAAGAACGCAAATATGTTCATACAAAAAAATATATAGGGAGGTAGGTACATAAAATAAGTATGAACACAAAAATGAATTTCATAGAATTTTTGTTTTGGACTTAGAAATAATTCACAAAATTCTTCAGAATCGAATTCCTCTGAAATGGTACAGCAATTGTGACATAGAAAATTTTCTCCACCTTCTACTCTCCAGTAGGTACACCAAAAATCTAAATCTTACATTTTGACAGTCTTGAATTTGAGGTTAGAAGTGTGACAAGCACATTCTTAAACAAATAAAGAACACTTTCACTTCACGTGGTGAAAAAGTAGCTAATATAGAAAACTTACTTTTTGTTGCAAATAAATTCACTTTACAATAACAAACACGTTTTATGAGTAACGAAAAGTTTAACAGAAATATGTTGCCAGCTGATAAAAATGTAATCCCAATATATTTTTGATTACTTTTTATCTAGTATATTGCCAGAGATATGATGACTGTCCAAAGGTAGACCCGTTTAAAGGTACGCAACTTGTCCCTAAAAGCAATGAGTTTACTTCACCTTTTCAATGTCAGTCAGTTCACTTCATCTGCAATGGGCTCATAAATATGTTGAACTAAAATTGGTATTTAGATTTGTATAAAAAGTTTTAACAGTTTACACTTTATTCCTTACAGCATTTCAAATTTCTGCTTATATTTGATAGAATGTTACGTATTAAATATTTCCAATAAGTTTTCGGAAAAAATCTTATTTAGGTACAGGCAATTATTTTTTTTTTAAAAGACAATACATATTTAACTTTGTGTATACTATTTACAAAAAAAAAATTGTTAAAAAAACACAATTAAAAAAATAAAATTAATTCACATGTAAAGAGTATTTAAAATTTACTTGTTCATACTAAATATTTTTTTATTAAAAATACTTGCCGAAAAAAATTAATTCCATGAATCTATGTTCTCTTATTTTGAAAAGTATCTGTACTCTAAAGAAATTTTAAAATAAATAATTCTACACGCAATAATTTTTATATGTCTATTTTATTTTAGACAAACAATACTGATTTACTATGAATAACAAGCAAAAATACACTATTCTATACTATAGAGCCGTTCCTGTCATTTTTAATTTTTCGGTCTTTTTTTAAAACTCGATAAAGCCTAATCTATTTGAAATGCAGAAAATAAATTGCCATGTCAATTCTGACAATAAAATACCAGGGACTGATTAGCCGAGATTGTATTTGAGAATTAATTTTACACTTAGTTAATGCTTTTGAAATTGTTCGCAATAGTTTTGTTATTCATTATAGGTTATACACTCTTGCAAGGTTGTTTATTATTAATGAATCTTCATGTACGTAATGCGTACAATCTTATTATAAAATATTATGTTATACTGTTTTCATAAACGAGAACTAAAAAAATACATATAAATATATTAATTTTAATTGAAAATTATGTTTATGTTATTTACTATAGTAAAAATAAAAGTATATCATATTTGGCTCGCTATGTATTTATTTTTCCTTGCAAGAAATATATGTTTATTTGAATATTTATGAATTTTTTACATTACTGTACTTTGTTTATTTTTTGTTACTACAGTAAACCCCCTGTTTTACGTTTTTCATAATTTCGATTTTACGTAGAAATTTTTTCGGAACTCATTCGATCTGTCAAAAGACGCTGAGCCGCGAGCCGCCACGTTTGCCCAAAATGGTGAATAAAATCAAGGTAAACAAAATAGATTTAAAAAATGTGTAAATTGTTGTCTCCAACTAAATTCAAAGTAGGTTCAGTTTAATTCTCCATTTTGTTTAAGTGTCTAATTTTTACATTTTACTAAATTGTGACATGCAGTATGAAGAATAAAATCTTTACATCAATCAAATTACGATGCAGAAAGTTAAAAGATTTGGTAATAGATATATTATTTGAAGTTATAAACATAATTTGGAAAGATATTTGAATGAGAATGTATAGAAAAGAGTGGGACCTAAACATTTAAGCGTAAAAACCGGGAAAATGTAAAATTGAGGAACGTAAAAACGAGGTTTTACTGTATTTCTTTATTATTAATTTACTTTTATGAAAACATTTGTCTAACCGACCCAACCTGACAATTCAAATGTTCATTTTCGAATTGTTTAAAAGTTTTGTTTACTCGAATGAGGTATCATAATTTCGTGTAGCTATTAAGAGATGTTAACATTGTGATAAAATTAATCCTTGTGCGAATACCTGACAGTTTTCACAGAAACATATTGCACTTGCATTTACTTGAAATTCTATATTATAATGATACTTTTATGGAAGTAAATTTCTGGGTGCTGGATTACTAAAACATGCAAATTTAGACATAGTACCTAATTGTAGAATAATTCACAAATTGTAATTACCAGAAAAATTAAAGTTATCGCATTGATGGCCTTATAAATTTTAACACAGCATTCTCTAGTACTTGCTTTGTTCGATATAGATTTGCTAGTATTAACATTTAAAATGCTAGACTACTTGGGTTATAAAATAGTTATGTATATCGCAAACATTATTATCTCAAAGTAATCATTGTGAATAGTATGACAAATTTGTATACGAGTCGTTTGGCCTATTTGGCAATCACTTTGCTACATTTTTTATTACATATCGCAAAAGTTTAAATATAGAAAATATAAATAATAGCCATATTATAATAATTAAACACAATTAGTGCATTTTTTTCTGGAAATGAAAACATTAAACTACTAAATGAAAGCATGTTTTCTAGAATAATCCACTCGTCTATGAATATTATATACAACTAAGTTTAGCAGTGACATGTTTGTAAGTTTTTTTAAATATATTTTGTATTAATCCCTTTTTTATGTACATTAAAAATCAGCTAGTTTCATCGGAATTAAAAATAGCATTTAGTGATTATACTAAAGTACATATGTAACTTCGTATCAAATGTTTATCTGAACATTCTTCAAATGACAAAACAATAAAAACAATTTTTTATTAATTATTATTAAATAACAACTTGAACTGTTGAAATGAATTATTTTGATATTATGTTAATAATCATAGTATACCTTTTTTACCAGATATGTAATGTATGTAGATATTTATTTGTTAATAAACTTTTTTATAGTTGGTTCGTGTTTAATTGAGTTTCTTTTTTCCAAAATAAGAAGGTTTTCATTTGAGTAAATGTGCTGTGCGTTATGAGATGCACTGTAGTCGAAAAAATTGTGTGAAAATTGTGAAAATCAGTTTCTTAATTGCATGATAGAAGTTGTCAACCATTTGACTTTAAATGTCAAAATGTCTGTTAGGGGTTGCATAAAAAAAAATTACCCAGCATGTAAGTTCAATCCAAAATATCATTATTTTATGCGATGCAGTGTGTGCGTGATGGCACTCCTTACATTGGCCAAAGAGACGATTTCAGTGAATCCTTACAAATAGGGTCCTTTCAGGTTTTTTCATTACTTTTATTTTAAATAAGCAAAACATTACCATGATAAAGGTATTAATATTTTTTTCGAGCAACATTGGATAAATTTTCTACAATGGTTCAAACCATACCAAAATATGCATACTTCAAAGTATGCATATTTTGAATTACCCGAAAACGAGACGTTTCGTGCCCTGTGGGATAAACAGCACTTATGAAGTTTTTATTTATTTATTGAGAGGGCTCTTACAATATACAGTTAAATAACATAAAATAAAATCATAACTATTACACTAAACATGTAATTAGTTCTAAAAAAACGAAAGAAAAGGGAAATAAACTGGAGCTGATTAGAAAAACACATTAAAAAGAGTTAGGGGTCGGCCATTTGATGGATAGGATAGCTGGTTTGATAGCAGCAGGAGTTGTGAGGAGCAAGTCCAACAGCTCAGCATAATTATTAGCAGTTCTGTGGATGTTCACTGGGGAGGGGAGAATGGTGGGTGAAGTTGGTCCTATTGTACTCACACTGGAACATGTGTCGGAGTCTGGTAGTCCCTGTGGGTACACGAAAGTTTATCAGGTGCAGTAATTTTTGGCAATCTATTAGGGTGCATATCACTTTGTGCATTAGAGTGAGGTCAGCAATTGTTCTTCTGGTAGAGAGCAATGTAACCTCAACTCCGACATCAAAATTTGGTAGCAAATTTCATCTACAGGTTTACCCCTTTTGAACTTTTGGCGCCAAACTTGTACGTAATGTTTATTAGATGCGCAGTCGGCGGTCATAACGCGTGGCGTCAGAATGACATGATGCCAACGGCGCCGGCGAGCCGTTTTGTATGGGCTCATTTTTTAACCCGAAAATTATAAGTGAAAACTTGTTTTAAATACGTTTATAGTTATATGATCAGAATCGTAAAAATCCGCTCTAAATATATATCATATTTTTATCGTTATTCCCGACTTGTGAAAATACCCTATAATGCTATTTTTTTTTGTTTTTAAGTCAAAAAAGTTTGGCCATCTCTGTTTCAACATTATTAAGCTTATTTTTTTAAAAACAATTTAAGGAAATATGAATGCTCAAATGGACATCCTTATTTCCTCAATTCTTTAATCTGAACTAAAAAATATTTTTAAGCGTACCGTAAAACAGTAAGTACCGTAAAAGCATACAACTTGAGACAGTTTTCAACTTCAACTGACTATATATATATCTATCTATATCTATGAATCGCCGTGTTGTGTGTCGCAAAAACTCGAAAATGGCTCGACAGATTTACGTAAAATTTTCTAATTCACGTTTTTAAGGCTTACAAATAATAACATTTTCAATATGTTGAGTAGAAAAAAAGTTAGAAGCATATATACGAGTACTTGTAATATTATATGAAAACTTCACTGGTCAATTAGAAGTAAGTCTAATTTTGAATACTCTAAAACTATGGAATTGTACTGTATGTTTCCTAAATAAAAGAAGATAAATACAGTAAAACCCCTTTATTACGTTTTTTATATGACTGACAAAAAGTGTAAATGGTTATTTTTTATTGAAAAACTTATGCGGTAATGTTTGAATCATATTTTTATTGCAACTTTTTAAACATCATATTCATAAATAATAAACGTCTGTAAAACACAATAAACCATCATTAAAATTACAACTAAAACACATGTTCGTAAAACACAATAAACTGATTGCAAAATTATAATAAAAGAAACACCAAAATGGGGGCAATAATTTCGATTATCGATTTAACTTACCAACAAGCATTGAGGTATATAACTAGAGTAAACATGTGCGTTCGAAATATGTTCCCTCAAACTGCGACCAGTTGGCATATGTTTGATCAAACGGACTTTAATCTGTTGCGAGCATTCCCCGGCTACTTTTCTCCTCGCAATTACTAAAATGCTTATATGTACGCTAAGGTACTGCACAAATCGATCTGGAAAGCGATGGTTTTTATCTTAATCAATACTTGTTTAAAATATGTAGCTATTTTAATGTTAAAAAACGTTTTATGAATATGTTACCAGTCGTAAGCTATCTCCTGTCTCTGTCCTGCTCAGTTAGTCGGGCGTATAGTGAAACGATAAACAAAGGTACGCGGAAGGGAGTGATGTCCTGAATATAACTTACAGTAGACCGATATAAACAGTTCGTGCTTTTTACTGTACTACTTGTTTTGCTTGTCAAAGTCGACGTGGCGATACTTGCTATCTCCGCTGGTCAATCCCTGTCCTTTGGGGACGACTTTTTAGCTCAGATTTGGATGCAGTGTTATCTCTATATATTAAATCTCAATGCCAACAAGTTGGTATAATGATAGAAACTAACTTCAGACTCTTGCGCTGTTAGTTTTCAGTGGGGATTGCATTTTTTCCGACCAGCAACTTGGTAAAATGACTAGAGACTAACTTCAGACTCTTGAGTTGCTGAAAACACGAATATGGTGGCAATAAATATTCGCTTTACTCATTAAACTGTATTTATTGAATTGGTGATTCTAAACGAAAATATTAAACAAATGTTAAGTTTTTGTTATTTTCATTGTGTGTTTTGTAATATAAATAATATAGACGTACTTAAATACCTTGTTTTTAAAAACTGTCTGAATATTTGTTAATTATCTTCGTTTTTTTAAGTTAGTCTTCTTTGTGTATTCTCAAATGTAATTTAAAAATGTACACGGGAAACCCCAGTGAGGTCGCATTATTTTTATTATTAATTATAGTTTGTAAGCAAAAAATATGAATAAATAAATAAATTATTCATAGATGGCGCTTTTATCATCTTTTCTTAACATTTTTACGTTTATTTTCAATGTAACAATTTACACTGTACGATTACAAAACTTGGTTAGCGGAAACTTAACAACCATAACAATATAATTTACGTCCTTTACACAAAATGGTAAAATGGCAAACCAAGTTTTGTAAAAATTCCATTGAAAATAAATGTAAAAATGCCATTTTTCAATTAAAAATTATAAAAGCGTCTATTTATTTATTCTTATTTTTTCAATATAAATTATTATCAATAATAAAATAATGTTACCTCACTGGGGTGGGGTAACCCGTGCCAAGGAAACTTAACAATATACTTTCTTTTAAAAAAATATTTTTACATTTGAGAATAAACAAAGAAGACTAACACATATATAATTAACAAAATGTTCAGACAGTTTTAAGCACTGCGTATTTATGTTTATAATTAATTTATGTACATATTTATTATTTATATTACAAAACGCACAATGAAATAACAAAAACATAACATAAGCTATACATTTGTGGAGCAGTTGATTAAATATTGGTTTGGGCGAATGAATAATGAATAATTAATTTCATATTTTCCTTTAGAATCAATTACAAATTTCTCTTAAAAAATTGGTATAATAATAGACACTTATTTCGGACTCTCGAGCTGTCACTTTTCAGTGTGGATCGCAGATTTTTTAAACTTAAAAATAGACGCACTATATCTGAACAATGCTATTTATATAAATTATTAAATCATAAAGTAGACTTTTTTAACCAACTGTCCAAAATTAATTTAAATGTCCCCTATCGCGTGACACAAAATAAATATTTATTCAAACTTCCGGTATGTAGCACTTAACTATTCACAATGCTCTTTCCTCTATTGTTCTTGTTCAATTTTTTTTATCTATTGATATATTTAACATGCTCCTATTAAGGGGGCGTAATTTATTTTTTAATAAATTATTATTAAAAAATAAATTACGACCCATTCTATCTGGCTGCTAATCACTCCCACTTGCATTTTAATGACGCACACGCTCACACACACCCAAACACTTACTCTCATACAAATACACAAAAACACCGTCTTACATATTATATATATGTAAATACGCACGCACACATTTAAGAATGTACCTGTGAGATTATTATTTAGAAACACACCAGTGTGTCTTTCAACATTATCTTTATACAAACAAACAAACAAACCATCACGCCGTTTCCCCGTACGGTTAGGCAGAGAGGATAGGACGCCATATCACTCTGTCTTTGCATACAGACCTCGCTTCCTCTACATTCATACATCTTCTCATCCACGCACGCCGATTACCTATCCTACTCTTGACATGTCCATCTTCAAGTATTTAATGGGCCTGATCGTGCCCATATCTTTCTCGGTCTTCCTAGTTTTCTGCATCCATCAACATTCGCATCGTAGATTCTTTTAGCCGTTCTTTCGCTGTGCATTCGCTCTACATGTCCAAACCGACGCAGCACCCCTTTCTCGATTCCGTCGATAATGCATGTCTCAGCCTCACACAGTTCACGGATCTCGACATTTGTGCACCTATCATACATCGTTTTACCACACATTCGCCTGAGGGATCGCATTTTGAAAGCATTTAACCTACTTTCATAATTATTTTTCCAATTCCATACTTCGCTTCCATACATTAGAGTTGTCACTAGAACTCCATTGTTAACTGCTAGTTTAGCCTCCTGCGATAAACATTTGTTTGCCAAAGTAGATTTCAGTGGACCGTTCACCCTGTTCCCGGCACTCACCCTTTCAATATCTTTCTCAGTCTTTCCGTCCCTAGTAAACATATTTCTCAGATACACAAGTTCTTCTACCTGATTCAGAATATATCTGTTCACACTGATCTCACATTTAGTTATATTTTCATCCCTTTAAAAAAACCATCACTTTCGATTTATCAACATTCATAAGCAAATCGCTTTTCTTCCATACATCGTAGACTTTTGTTACCAATAATCCCAGGTATTCTTTGCTGCTAGCAAGAAGCACGGCATCATCAGTATGCAGAAGACAGTTAACAGTTGTACCACTCATTTTTGCTCCCATTCTTAAATCTTTCAGTTCTTTCATACAGTTATCGATGTATATGTTGAACAACCATAATGTCATTACAAAACCCCGTTTGACTCCTTTAAGGAATGTTAAGCCACGATGTGAATGACCCATTCACCTTCACACATGCTGTGCTGTCCTTGTACAGTGACGCAATAGCCCTTGTCAGGTTACCATTCACTCCATACTCCGATAAAACCGTCCACAATTTTTCTCTGTCAACTCTATCAAATGCCTTTTGCAGATCGACAAATGCGCAGAAAAGTTTCTGGCGTTTAGCTAGAAACTTTTCTGTCATATTTCGCAGAGCAAATATTTGATACATACATCCTCTTCCATTCATAAACCCACTTTGTATATCCCACACTCTATCTTTAGTCACTTTTCGTACTCTCTCAATCAGTGATCTGCCATATATCTTTCCAAGGGCGCTCAAAAGGCTGATAGCTCTATAGTTTCCGCAGTCCACCCTTGAGCCTTTTCCCTTAAATAGAGGCATAACAACAGCTCTCCTCCAATCAGGGGGAGTGTATTCCTCCTCTAAACATAGGTTAAAAAGCTTATGTAGTCATACAAAAATTATTTCTCCACCCGCCTTTATAAACTCTTTATTCTTTTTATTATCTCATTTAATCGTTGTTGACCGTATGTTTCTATAAAATAAATAAATAACTGGGTTTTTTATTGTTATAGATTATATAAGTTATTCATTTTGAGTAGACGCTTTCCTTTATAAATTTGTATCAATCACTTAGATCGGTTCCGAGGTAACTACCGCACCGTCAGAACTTATGCATATTTCATTACAATTGTGTATACAAATTTACAAACAAAGGTGTAAAGTATGCCAGACTGAAAAATATTTTTTGATGGTTAACTACTGTTACCGAAAGGGCGGACTGTAAATGAAAATCGAATTTCATTCAATGTTGTGATTGGGAAATATTTGAGAAAGGATAGGAACATGGAATGGATACCTACCTTTAATATAATCTGAATGTTCTTCAATTTCTGGCACTGGATCACAAAAGGAACTATATAATATAACAATGTTTTCCACGACGCGCGACGATTCCAACCACTTTTTATCCGATTTTATGTGAAGTCAAAAATGTTGTTTGGTTTTTGTTCTAAATCCGAATCTTCTAATTTTGAATATCTTCTATCTTGATGTTAGGTAGGAACCATAAGGATGGGATAAAGGAAGGATGGGGACGAAAGGTAATCGGCCAGGAATAGTATCGATAAATGCTGTTATTTACTTCACAACTACATAGAATTAAGAATACTACTATTTTAAATCAAAATAGTAGATTTGATAAGGTTGAGAGGTGAAAAGGCCAATAAAAAACTAAGAAGAAGAAGTAGATTTAAAATCGTTATTTCTTTCGTAGGTTAAGTACCTACTTGCAAATAAGTTGTGTGACGTGTGGATTTAATATTTTTCCTAATGTGACAAGTGATAAGCATTAAATTTATTCTAAATATTATAATTTTACCTAATCCGTGCCCGTTCCACCGATTATTAACTTATTAACCGCTTAAAACCATCAAAGTTCTTTATTGTTTTTAAAAGATAACGATATTCAATTAGTAGACGCCGAGTAGCTGAATATTAGAGGAAAACAAAGGTGCATAAGGAGTGATGATTTACGTAGGTTAGTTATAATAGGTTGTTAACCTCGCCATTGAGAACTGCATTTCGCAGTTGCGATAGTTATACCTAAATAATATTACCGTGATAATTTTAAAAACACGCCATTGCTTATCTACTAACTAACTTCATATTTTATAACTAGGGGTTTTTGTTTGTGGGCGACGTCTGAAAAAAACTCGATTTTTATAATTACGAATATTGCGCTTAAACAATTTTCTTATATCTTCATGATTTGGTTCGACAGAGTCGGGAGATTTCGGGCATCGAGGCATGAAATGTTACACAGTACATGGGTTTTTGCAATGTTGATTTTCAAACCCATGCATGCGGAGAACCTATTTAGGCTATCTACTGTGGCCTGAAGACCCGTGACTGAATCGTCGATTATAACCGCATCTTCGGCATACTCTAGGTTGCAGAGTTTTTGGGAAAATAATGTGATTTTCCTCAAGCCTAATGTGTTCTGCTTTGTAATTTAGCACTGTAATTTGGTCTCCTGGCCTGTTGTGGCACAAAAAAAAATATACCATTAATTTGAGTGTTTTCACACTTATATATATACTTATATATATTAAATATATATTACGTAGACTAGGCATAGTCTAAGTTTATGACCCAGATGCACAGTTTAAACCCGCACTGTGCCAGCTGAGGTGTCCAGCAAGACATCGAACCCCGCCTTCAAAATATAGAATGGTTGATAAAAACAATTGGGTAGATACTAGAGGTGGTCAAAAATGATGAAAAACAGTTATTCTCCCGCAACAGTTTCACCAAAAAATTTAAGATCTCGAAATCTGAGATTATCCTCCCCCCAGGATAAAGGATAGCAGATTTTCATCCCATGACCGCGACTGGCGGTCGCCACGAGTTTTGCTCACATTGCTCTAAACTGTTGCAGTTTAACATAATATCCTGACTTGTTTTGTTACTAGTAACAGTTTAATTTATTTTTGTGCTACTGTTTCAGCAACTGTTAATGCTACTTCTTTTAAATAACTGAAACGCCCATCTTTCGTAGGTACTAGGTACATAATATTATATCGGCTGATGATTATTTTAAATAACAAATATTTCGGTAAGTATATAACTAATGAAGGTGCTATCTAACTATGCAAATGTAGAAAACTAATTATTTACGTTTTTATAATTTATGTGGATATCTGAATGCATGATTGTTAAAAGACCACTCATAAAAATGTTGGTAAACCAATGAAAACTCAAAAAAACATATTAGAGTATAAATTTTATCAATGGATCAGCTCAACGTACAATGTGTATACCTATATGTTGGGAAACTATCATAAATATTTATTATTTACAATTTTTTAATGAATATTTCAATTTCATGAGTAAAGGATGTTTTTACAATCACAGCGCAACGAAGGATGTTTTTACAGTCAAACTGTAGGCTTCTATGAATACACTCTGACTTAATTTTGAATTAGAACATTATTTTTATCATTTTCTTCTATAATAATCTTACAACTTATGAAGTGCTAAATATCCCGGATGTAATGTGTTTTTACAACCAAACATTAATTGGCTTCCTATAATTTTGGGTGTTTGGAGTTTAAATAACTGGTTTCTTTACATTCAAACGATGCATCTAACAATTATGAACACATTAGAACAAAAGTTGTTTTCGGAAAAATGTGATCTAAAGAGTGTTTTAACAATCATGCATTCATCTGTCATTGGTTTTATTCTCTATAATATGTATGTTTTGATGTCTATATCTTTAATCTGTATAACCGTTGATGTCCCCAATAAATAAATAAAAATAATAACCACGCAAGTACCTCTGTTAGTGCAAACCGTGCTCCATAGTGAAAGACAAGGGAAAATTGAGGGAAAATGCTGATTATTCACATCAGTAGAGAATTTAGATGCACAGCTATTCAAGTCTAGTCAACATTGTGACGTCAGATGTCAAGATAACAATGTGACCACTTAACTTCGAGATGAAGCCTCCATTTAACGTAGATAGTTTGAAAACTCCAGTGGGCTTTTATTGACTAGTCATTTTCCGCGGAACTGCGTGACAGTCGTGTCGAATTCCCCGCCAGAATCGCGCCATAAAATCGAACGTGAATATTTGTAATTGTTTTTAGCTATAGTTTGTGGCTGATAAATCCTATTAATGGAGTGAATCTGAACTTTCAAACGCTAGAAGCGAAAGGAAAATTCCGCGGAGTTACTTTTATTTGTTCTGTGTTATCTTTAGTTTTTATCATGACCAACGACATATTCGAGTTGGAGGAAAATCACAAGAAAAGGAGAGATATTTTCCCGGAGAAAAGGAACAAGAAATCTAAGTTGAAGAATATTTTGTACAAACGAATGCCAATTTTCGAGTGGTTACCGAAATATGATTCCGTGACAGCTATTGCGGATTTTATTGCTGGGGTTTCTTTAGGATTGACTCTGATTCCTCAAAGTATAGCTTACGCATCACTAGCTAATTTGACAGCTGAGTATGGATTATATTCGTCGTTTATGGGTATGTTTTTCAAATATCAATATTAACGCATTTTAATTACACACTTCGGTCGGGAAAGATATTGCGCCTGCGGACCGCTGCGACGGGCGAAATAAAGGTCTCGCGCAAATTTCTGTAATTTGTTTGAAATTGCTATATCTAAAAATAAAAAAAATATTTTAATAAAAATTTCTACATACTAACTCAGCATATCCAAGCTATACAATTACAAACCAAAACCAAATATTATTTGTAATTCAACATCATTATGGTTAATTTTTTAAAGTAAACTCGATTTTAAAAAAAAAATATTTCATATTTTGTATTTTATTTTATATTTTGTATCCAAAAATGAAGATTTGCCTTGCTATTTGAGAATTATGGACATATAGTTAAGACCTTAACAAAGAGATTGGTATAAAATATTCATATTAAAATATTGGAAAAATACGTTTTTTTTCCTTTAAAATGAGGCCGGCGCAAAAGGTATTTCTACCCTTCCCGCCGGTAAGCATTAATCCACTGAACGGGTAGAAATACCTTTCCCGCCCGAAGTGTGTTAAAATGAAGGGTTAAATAATCCATCAGCATTTCATAGTACCTACTCGTACCTACATGTTACGCGGCCAGCAGTGCGAATCACGGATTAGATTTGCTATAACGTTAACTTTAAGAAGTGCTTTTCTGAACGCTTTCTAGGTGGTAGAGAAAGTGTTGCTTGCCCTCTGGAGAGCGTTTGAAACCGCACTGCTGGGGTGTTATTCTGAATCGTCTCTAACCCCTAAATAGTGATTCATTTGGGGATTTTTTGCATGCGACGACGCTCCATATATGGCCACACTGATGATCAAACGTCAAATAAATATGAAAACGAGAAATCGAACATGATGATTTTCCTTTATATATAGTTGGATATATTTTTTTTTAAGGAATAACCCGCTAAGCCTCTATATTGAGGCTTGTCAGCGGGTGGGATAGAGGGGATATGGAAGGAGGTAACGAAAAATACACTACAATTTAAATCGCCATTTTTGTGAAAATCACCTCAAGGGCGCATTGCGACCTTAAGGCATTACCCAAAATACTTAATTAGGTTGAATTGACCAACCCGAATTGGTTTTTTTTTCCGTTTTCGAACAGTTTTATGCATAATTTGACGTTTAATCATCAGTATTGCCATACATGAAGCAAAGAGATTCGTATGCAAAAATTTAAAATCCTCAAATTACTTTATTATCTGCCCCCGCGATAAGTTTCTTAACAGCACCCCGGGAGTAGTCATTTTGTTTTCTTTGTCAATGTTTTTTCCCCCTTTTCCTGAGAAATTCCAAAATCAGCCAAAATGTGTTTGCAGACTCCATGTTGACAAATTCACATCGGTGTTATTAGTTGCTGAAAATTGACGTGAAAAAATATATAAAAAAATCGAAGAGAAATCAAATTGGACCTAGGCATGGAACAGAAAATTAAGAAATCGTCCTAAGTATTTTTTGTGTTTCATAATATATAAAAGATTTCACATGCACATCCAAATAGCCTACGAAATAATGTAATCCAAAATCCCGTAAATAAAAAAACAATGTCTATTTAAACCGAAAAACTCCCAGTAAAATAATAATACTTCGAGTCTGATTATCTTTTAGAAAGTCGGTACCTATTACATTGCGGCAATAAAAATTAATATGAGCTGTAATTCCCTAGCGAAGATATATATTTTTCCATATTATCTAATAAATTACTAACTACCGTATGTTTTACTCTGAAAATTCAACCAAAAATTGGGGTGCGTTTTATGGTCCGACGCTTTTTTTTCGTCTAAAATATCTCTTTTTTCTAAAAATTGATAGATAAATTTAGGGGTGTATCTTATCGTCCGCAAAATACGGCAATTTAACCCTACAATGCCCCATGTAGACAATCTGCTACATACCGATAATCGGTGTATAAAAGTGATAGCAAACATGTTTATCACTCGGCGACTAGTTTATTATATTGTATACGTACTAGCCATTATAATTTTATTTATTTATTATACGGAACAGGTGCCTTTTACAATATTAAATATAACAATATAATGAGTTAGATATACAAAAATTAAAAAACAGTGTTAAAACATGGGTATAAAAAGAAAAATAACATGAAATATATAAATTTATATATAAATACATGTATGTCAGCATACAAAAGATATAAATAAGTCGGTATTATGATTATAAAATGAGTTGACACCAGATCGTTAGCATAAGTAGTAGCTTTTGCAAATAATTCGTTACTATAGAACATATTATAATATTTATAAAGAGATGATTTGAATTCACAGACTTGAGTTAAAAATGTCGATATGAGAGGTA
Organism: Micrasema longulum; assembly: GCF_059751315.1. Taxonomy (NCBI): domain Eukaryota; kingdom Metazoa; phylum Arthropoda; class Insecta; order Trichoptera; family Brachycentridae; genus Micrasema; species Micrasema longulum. Next base: position 141,470 of record NW_028277631.1, read on the forward strand.
CATTCATTTCCTAGTCTGTGTATATCTAGGTGAGTGACTAAGATAGTTGGTTTGAGAAGGGTGACAATAATATAAACTATTTTGTCTAGTTCTACGTGTTGGTATATTAATATTTATGAAATCCAGTTTATCTAATTTACTTTAAAAAATTCGCCACCAGGGTAACATTTTTCGATAAAATTTTAATCAAGAAGTCAGTTGCACGTATTCTGTCAAAGGTGTTATTTAGCTCAAGTTCAAAGGTTGATTTTTTTGAGACTTGAAGTTAAAATAGTTTCCGCAACTTTCATTATTATATTATTAACTAAATTGCAAGAACGAAGAACATCGACGGATCTTACGACTTTATATAAAATAATAAAACCAATGTTTGATACCCTGATCTACTGAAATTGATTTCATTCTATATACCACCTAGATTAAGCAGAACATCTACGATATTTTATTGTCTAAATTCTCGAACAGTAGCTCAATATAACTCACCTATTGTTAGATTACAGAATACCGGGAATGAATATGCATCACATTTTGATATATTTAGTTTATCTCTGCCTAACTTAAAAAATAAAGTGACCAACATATTTTTATCAAAAAGAGCAAATCATCTTCAGAAGATTGGGTTGGAATAGTTATAATTTGATTGATTAATGTATTTTGTTATTGTATAATTTCTTTAAAATATATATGTATTTTAAGTCATTCATAATGTGTACAGTACGAGTATATTAATATTTCATACTCGATTTTTTTTTAAATATTTTTATTTTTAAGCACTCTTTATACCACATATATGTAAATAGCAGAAATGCCGTATATAAATATAAAAAGCTGTTCATAAAAATCGACATTTCCTGTTTTCTTGCATTCTTTTATTTTTTAACCTTTTTATACCAGATAAAAGCATATTGTCCACATAAACTAAAACATGAAATTAAAACTGAAAAAAAAACCTTTTATTTCATTATTTTTCCCAGTGTTTACATAAAAAAACTTTTTAGTATTTTTTTTTAGTTAGATTTAGAAAAATTGTACACGAAGGGTTAATTATTTGAGTAAATTGGAGGTTCATCCGAGCTGTAGGAATCGATTTTATTTTTTTTACGAAAACAAATAATCCATGACTTTAATGTGTACCTTTTTTGGGTGATCCAGTGGAAGTTAGATTCGTTCCGACATTTCGGCTACCATTGCAGAAACCATATTCAGGGTGTAAACTGAATGTTTTATAGAAAAAATATGTGTTTATGTACTAGTAATTTGCACCGTGTCGCAGTCGGCAGCAGGCACATTCCGTGTCATTTTTGTTGTGTATACTGCCGGAAACCATGTTGAAATCTGAAGATGACTCCTGCAAAACGTCGGAACGAATCCAACTTACTAAGGATCACCCAAAAAAGATACATTTTGATAACAGTGACCGTGAAAACTTAGGTACCCACCTATTAAATCCATGACTTTCTAGAGTTTTTTTTTAAAAACATTTTTCGCTCTCACCAACATTCTCCTTTCCGCACCGTATGGTGCATAGGGCACTGGATTGATACATTAATCGCAGCTTATATTGATATTTTTTTGGTACATGCTACGATCATCAGTCTTACGCTTCAGGTTACAGTCCAGGGACTATGAAATACTATGGTAAAAAACTTTTTAAAAAAAAATTTTCGTATTAACCATGCTGGGAATCGAACCCGAGACCTCTTGCATGGTAGGCAAACGCGCTGACTACTACATTACGAGGCTGATTAGTTTCGAGCTATACGTCACGCGTCGACCGGTTTCGAGATTTCTAACTCATCGTCACGACATTTATTTTTATTTATTATTTATTCATTATTTTCAATACTATTATGATTTCTGATGTTTTTAGTGTTTTGTTATTTCAATTGATATTTTTTATATTATTTTAGTGTTTTTTTATTGTACCGAAAAATATTTAAATATCAATAATTACAGCTCAGCCAAGACAATCCAAATATTATTTTTCCTTTATAGACTCTACTGAATATAAACCTGTTTATATTTTTGGTGGAGATTTTTAATTCGCATTCAAATTTTTAAAATACAGAACAGTATTTTTTATGTATTTTTCTTATTAAGTTCCGTGTATTTTATTATAATTTATGCTTATACTGAGTAGTATTTTTTATCATTATTTATGTTTATAGAGAGCATTATTTTTTTATTGTCATTTTTGTATATACAGATTCGTATTTTTAAAATGATTTATGTTTGTAGAGTAGTATTTTTAAAATTATTATTTATATACATATATAAGTTACTCGGATACTAAAATCATATCAAAATTCCTAAATTGCACACAAGTCATGGTCAAAATAGTTCAGTTTTCAAAGGAATACAAAATTACAATAATCTCCCCAATGAACTAAAGACTATTTAAACTAATATATCAGTAAATAAATTCAAAGTACATTTAAATACGTTTTTTGAACCCGAGTTAAAACAGCATTCTATTTTAATTAGTTATTATTGTATTTTTATTTTGTGCAATTTCAACTTTTTTCTCATGTACATTTGAAATTATTTAACTTCAAACTACTAAATAAATATAGCAGTATAAGTCACTCTCCAAGCACAAGAGCTATAGTCCTTAAAATGTAACATGATTAATATGACAGTTGTCAGAAAAAGTGACCACATAACTTTGTAGTAACGTCAGAAGAGTTATTTATATTGACCCATGAAAAATCATTTGTATCTGGCGTGTTAATTTATTTTTTCAATACAATGCTTGGAAACATAAATCAACATTAATATATAAAATCAGCTTTAAATCTAAAATAAACCTAATTATTAACGACGTTCTTACAAGGTTACATCATTTTGCAAAAACGTTAGAGATGGGACCAATTGATCAATGTAAATTGATCGAATAAAAAAATAATTCGTTTGATGTTGTTCATGAAAAAAGTATAAATGTCTCATTTTTTGGTGAATAATTGTGTTAAACATAGGCTTGTTTTTGCGTTTTATATATCAATTTTCGGAAACGGAGTTTCATGATTGCATGAAATAACTGATAAAATCGATTTGATCAGTGATCAGTAATTTCCCATCACTAATGAAATTAGTTTGACAGCTGTCACTCTAATCAAGTTATATTTTAAGGACTATAGTTACACTGGCAATGATACAATAAATGAAATTCAAAAAGAAATATATAATACTCTTGTCGGCCTTGTGACGTAGTGGTCAGCACGTTTATCTACCATGCAAGAGGTTTAGGTTTCGATTCCCGACATGGTAGACATGAAATATTTATTAAAAAAGTTGTTTTTACATTAGAATATTTCATAGTCCCTGGACTAGCATCTGAAGCGTAAGATTGATCATCTTACCTTCATCGTAGGAAAACCGATCGTGTTACGCAGCGATTGGTGCATCAATGCATTGCCCTACGCACCATTAGGTGCGGAAAGGCAATTCTCTCCTTTTTGGAAAGTTAGTTACAATATTCAAAAAAATATAAAAGTAGAATGTAACAGAAAAAAATAACGTAGTATTTTTTTCATTTCAGGAACGATGTTGTATGCAGTGTTTGGTACAGTAAAGGAAGTCTCAATAGGCCCCACAAGTCTCATGTCTATTCTGATATTCCAGTACTGCAAAGCTCTCACTATTGACTACGTCATACTCCTCGGATTTCTCTCTGGATTTGTCGTTATTCTCATGGGTATATTACAACTAGGTAGGACATTTTAGACACGTCAAACAAGCAATCACAATGGTTCAAATCAATAATTTTAAATTCCCATCCTTGTCCAAAACACTTGATCTGATATGTCTCTTAGTATAAACATTGTTCTATTTTATTACAGAATAGTTACCGGGCCTTGGGACCCTTTGTTCAAATGAGTTTTTTTGTTCTTGTGGTAATTAATATTACCACAAGAACAAATATAATATTTACAAATTTAATCTTAAGAGGGAGCAAAATTCAGAAAACAAAACCAATGTTTTAACAAAATTATATTAAACCTCATGCAGACAGGCGCCGTGGCGCAGTTGGTTAGACGGCTATCTGTGAAACTGGCGTCGCGGGTTCGATTCCCGCCAGTTGCAAGAAAAAAATCCAAGAAAGATTTTTTTCTCGAATGGTCTGGGTGTTGTGGTGTATTTTTCTTTACCTTCTTCCATATCCCCTCTATCCCACCTGCTGACAAGCCTCAAAATAGAGGCTTAGCGGGTTATTCCTTTAAAAAAAAAAAAAAACATAATATTCAAAAATTTTAAAAAATGAAGAACATAATATTATGAATTTGTTTCTTTTTTGGGTGATACCGTGTGTGTTGTATTTGTTCCGACGTTTCCGAATTACAGTGCACGAATAATAAAAGAGGCAATTGAAATACACAGAAACCCAAATAACATAAACAAAGACGACGGGCTTAAATCAAACTCAACATGGTTCCCAGCACTACATACTACAAAAATAAATAGAAATGTGCCTACTGCCGACTGCGACACGGTACAAATTACTAGTACTTAAACACATACTTTTTTCTATTAAACACTCAGTTTACCCTGAATATGGCTCCTGCAATGGTAGTCGAAACAAATCCAACACACGGTATCACCCAAAAAAGAAACAAATTGATAAGGCTGTAGTCTGGTAAAACGAACGCAAAATTAGGAAATTATACGATTTTGCATTTTAAAACGAATGTTTTTTTTAATCGCGCAATAATAAAAAAATTAAAAAACATAAATTAGATAAAAACAATAATTTTTAATGATATTTCTGTTAAAAAATATACTTAAAAGTTTTATGTAACTAAAATATAATTACTTTTAGACCGGCAGATTACGCCATTTCAAATTTAGACTAAACTTAGGTATCTGGGATCTCAATAAAGACCAAGTATTGAACTAAAATTTGCTATCATAATTTAAAGATAATAAATTGAACATGAAAGTGGTCCAAGCCAAATTTTATCTTTTTGTTTTTGAAAAGAAATACAAACATTTTAAATCACATACATTTTTGTAAAGTTTTCCTTTATTTCTACGTAAAATTATGCCTTCGGTAATACTTAAAATAAATAAAAAATTGAAATACTTTGGTTCAAACCTTTTTTTATAGAATTGTATTCTCTATTTTTGAGAAAAGAAGATAATTCTGGTTGTAATATTCAATTAAAAATAATATCTTATTGGCTTTTTTATGACCTTCAGACATGCCCTTATCATTTTCAAGAGCAGGTATGACCGTGAAAACCTTCGCACCTATTCTCGCATATTATCGCAATATTAGGTCTTAAATGAAATGACAATGACATTTTGATTATCTTGCAGGTTTCCTAGTGGAGTTAATATCTCTCCCCGTGACCAGTGGGTTCACATCGGCAACAGCCACAATCATTATTGTCTCCCAGCTGAAGGGAATCCTGGGCATGAGGTTCAAGGCGGAGAACTTCCTGGACAACATTGTCCAGCTGTACAGAAAGCACCAGATGCTGAGGTGGCCCGACGCTGTTCTCGGTCTCAGCTGCATTATCTTCCTATTGTCATTAAGAGTGGGTATCATCTTTTAAAAAGAGCCGTTGTTCCGGAACATGTACATTTTTCCAGTTTTTAAAGACTCCGAAGATGCATATTAATTTATTTGATGAGTTTATTATTAGATTAATTTATTTAATTATATGAAATACCAACTGTGCCTTTACAATAACAATATTATTATGTTTATCTGTATTTATGTGACTATTCATATTAACATTTTTAACATTTTTTTTGCACCACAACAGGCCAGGAGGCCTAATTACAGTGGTGAATTACATCACAGAGCACCCAGGCTTGAGAAAAATCACACTTTTAATTTTTGTGTTCTCACCGGGAATCGAACCCGAACCTTCCGTGCGTGAGTCAAGCGTCTTGACCACTACACCACGGAGGCCGCCATATTTTTTTACATATTTTTTGGTTAAAAAATTACACAGAGGTAGGCAGACAGGATAGAATACCACTTTATCTCACGTAATCTTCTCATGCCCACTCACCTATTATTCCGACTTTTGATATTACCATCTTTACGAATTTGTTGAATTCGATCAAGCCGGTATTTTTCGGTCTTTCTCGTTTTCTGCGTCCATCAATATTTACATCCTCAATCTTACCCTTTTATTCACAACATTATCAATAAATGAATTTCTTTTTTCATTGAAATTGTTTGAATTTTACATTCGTTTGAAAATGCCCTAACAAGGCGAAACAATAGGGAAATATCACACATACTACGAATACCGATAAAAATATACGAAATGGATTTAGAATAATCAATTGTATTTTCAAAATCAATATGGATATTGTGGAGAAATGTTTTCATATATAAATTTAAAAAAGAAATTTAATAAAAATACGTTGTAAGAGAAACGCGACGTGTTTGGCCTTGGTTGTTGTGACGTCAAGATTCGTGATAATGTTCTAAACAAATTTCAATGGCCGGGAATAAAAAAACATGAATCGTGAAGTTTGAGGGGTGTGGCCAGTGGAATGACCGTTTTTGCGGGAATTCAAAATTACAAATTTAAACATTTTTTTTATGCTACTAATAATTCATCATCATTCCCTTTCCGCATCTAATGGTGCATAGGGCACTGCATTATATATTGATTTTTTAAAACATTAAGATAAGATGATCAGTCTTACGCTTCAGGTACCAGTCCAGGGACTATGAAATATTCTGGTGTGAAAACACCCTTTTAAATAAATATTTCATATGAACCATGTCGGGAATCGAACCTGAGACCTCTTGAATGGTAGGCAAACGCGCTGACCATTACACCACGAGGCCGGCAATTACCAAAATTACCAAAAAATATTTTTACTGGACAGTATTTCATAGATATTTATTACTTAAAAATGTTTGAAAAAAGGTTTTAGCAGACTCAAATCAGTATTTTATTTTAATAATTATTATTAAAACAATAATGTTGAGTTCTGAAAAATAAACATCAAGTCGATAAATAAATTATCAAAACAACTCATGGGTTGTTTTAATCTTGTTATAATACATTTATTTTGCTGATTTTTTTATTTTTGAAGGTCTTTTTTGTTTTTTGCGGTTCCATATTACAATTTTTAAAATGTGTAATTAATGTTTTTTTTAAGGTATCAGTCAGCTTGTTAAATATGTTTGTTATTAAAAAATATGTAGATAAATTATATATTGAATAAAAATATTTTTTTACAAAAAAAAATACTCCTCATTAATGGATTTGGTGCGTCACATTTACTATATGTATTGTGTATTGCACATTTATTAGGTTGCTGCATTGAATTTGTCGCTACCTACTGAGCCCTAGTGTGAATGTTGCGATTATGCTACTGTGGGTACAATATTTTTCTCTCCGGCCCAATTACATCTAGAATCTAGACTGTCATCAAACGTGCATGTGATCTTGGTATTCTCAGCGCGAATGCTTTATAAAAAAAAATAGTGATCAATAAGTTATCCCATCCACTGTGTCGTGTTATCGCATGCATCAATAGTCAAGATACTGACAAGTGCCTAGTTGAGCACAGGAGATCTTATAGGACCTGCCACGAGGGAAGTTTGAACATTTAGGTTGGAAGAATCCCTTTTTTAAAAAAAAATAAATATGTGCGTTTTTATGATTTACCCAAATATTTCAATTTGAGGGTCATTTTCAACAAGTTGTAAATAACACACTATTAGAAAATGGAAATCAAGTTGGGGTAGAGTGGGATTCGAACCATGGCCACAGGACCACAACCTGACTCATTTTGAGGTTCAGTGGAAAAGTAAATATAGGCAATGCAATTACAAATTCCGCGAACCAGCGAAATCCACAAATTCGAGCGCCTACCTGCTATCTGACGAGTGGTGTGATCAGGATTAATGAATAAAAAACAAAATATTGACTCATGTGAGTAAAAAATAATTGAAATAATTTTAAAGAAGAAATTTCACGTTTTTTTTTACATTTCTAAAGAAATAAGGGTCTATAAAATACTGTCTAGGAAATAAAATTGTTTTGCTACTTATTAGTAGCATAAAAAATATTATTAAATATGAATTCCCGCGAAAACAGTAATTGCGTTGACCACGCCCCTAATACGTCACATTCATATTAATTTTCAATTCCGTTCCTGACCATTCAAATTCTTTTAGAACATCGTCACGAATCTTGACGTCGCAACTATCAATGCCGAACATGAAATGAAAATGTTATACATGAAAACATTTCTACACTATATCCATATTGATTTTAAAAATACAATTAATTAATTAATTACAATTATCACATGATATGATGGTAGAACATAAAAAAATTACCAATGAATACGTAATACTTAGAAATTAGTATTAATTGGTCGAACCATGTAGATGAATGTTGAGGGAAATGTAATTTTTTTGTATTACAGAAATTAAAAGATGCCCCAATTAAGAATCCAGCTATTAAAAAGACATTATGGTTCGTATCAACTGGTCGCAACGCTCTCATTGTGTTCATTACAGCGATGATTGGATATCACTTAGAAGTTAACGGGCAAGCGCCTTTCCTACTGTCAGGTAAGATTATTACAAGCAACTACAGTAATACAAATTAACTACTTAACATGTTTGTATTACGACACCATTGTCAAACCTGCTTTGTAATGATGTTTTTCAAATAGTAGTTTATAAAATCGGGTGAACGGTGCAAATAAATCAACTCTGGCAAAATAATGTCTGTCACAGGAGGCAAAATCAACCATTCACAATGAAGTCCTGGCGCAGACCCTCATGCGTGGAAGCGTAGTATGGAATTGGAAAAACGAGGATGAAAGTAGTAACTGAATGGTGTGATGCGATCTCTCAGGTGAATGTATGGTGAAACTATTATTATTATTGATAACTTATATAGCGCCATTTTCGTAATATAATACCTCAAGGGCGCTATACATGGTGATTCTACAGATCAGTCAATTTAATTAAAGATTTGTAATTTAATCAAAACAACTTATTTTGTTATCACATGCTACGGATGTATTTAAATGATTTAGAGAACAAGTGGGTTTTTTAGCTTTTTCCGAAACATCACTTCACTCTCACAGCCTCGCACCTCTGCTAGGAGAGCATTCCATGCCATAGGGCCTGCGACCGCAAATTCCGCGCATTCACTGAATTCAGTGCGCTGTTTGCGTAGAGGTATAATAACTTTTTCTCTCGCCGTAGACGTAGCTGATCCAAGCGTAAGACGCCTGTTGGCTAGTTCATCTGGAATGCATAGTTCCCTTAAATATTCCGGAGCAGAATTGGGCAGTGATGATTTATTAACTTAGAGATTCCGAAAATAAGTATCGCTCCAGCATTTAAATACAGACTAGGCGAGTCATTCTATTCATTGGTAGACCTGCACCATGTACAATAGGCGCACAACTGTCAAAATTCACGCATTACGTAAGGCTGAGATAAGCGTTATCAACAAAATGAAGAAGGTGTTCTGCGTTGGTTTGGGCATGTAGAGCGAATGGACGGCAAAAGGACGGCTAAAATATTTACAGTACGAATGTTGACGGATGCGGAAAATGAGGAAGACCGAGAAAGGTATGATATCACCAAATCCAACAAATGTTTGGAATAATCAGCGTGTGTGCATTAGAAGATGTATGGATGCAGAGGAGGCGAAGCCTATATGCAAAGACAGAGAGATATATGGCATTCTATGCTTTCTATCTACCACTTACTATTAACGGTGTGATGGTTTGTTTGTTTAGTTTTTTTTCAATAAAAATAATGGTTTTAACTGTGGAAGTGATTTCAAGTAACAACCCACGTCGAATAGTTAATTGGCAGATTCTGGATATGAGGTCTGAAATTCAAATTACTATGCAAGTCTTACTTTCTTTGCCATTACAACATCAGCTCCGTACTGTTAAATTATTAATCAATTGCAAGGTTGAAATATTATGTCGAGCTTCCTTCTGTTCATATTGTCTTGATCTATTAAAAGTGGGTACCAAATAAGTACAAAAACTTTCAATAAGGAAGTTCAGTGCTACGGGAAATTGGATATAAAAAATATTTTCTTACGTGTGGTAAAAATTAGAGCATTTAATTGTAATTCAAAATTTCTCTAAAATGCATGAAAAAATGACTAAAAATGAACTTCTTTAAATGACGTAACCAGTTCTTCTAAATCAACCAATGATAGACTGTTGTGATATATTTACGGTTTCCGGGAAGCGAACTCACCAAAGAGAACTAGTCGATGGCTAAACGGGAGTGTGATTTTGACCTTTTCACTGGTATTGTGATCATGTTCATGTTGGCTTTGATGAAAAAAAAAACAAAATTCTGTGTTTTTTTTTAATTAATAATATACACAAATAAACTTAATAATTCAACTCAAAACGTCAATTATTTTAGTTATTGCTCTAGGAATCTGAGCCATCGTAGTGACGTCACACGCAAAGTAATAAAAAAAATTACAAAACTTAAAAAATTCGTAGTGATAATAATACGATACATAAAAAATAAATAAATCTTTTTTGGGTAAGTTTGATAGTCTTTTAACAAATATGTATTTTTAAAACCACTGTACTTCCTCATTACTATTGTGATAAGCTTTATTTATAATTTACACAAAATTTTAGTTAAATAATTACTTATGTAATATAATCCTTAAAATAATTGCATCCAACAATAAAATATATTAACTAATTATATACAGATGCCCCGCGGGCCGGTATAATATTTATGCAGGCTTTATATTACAATACCATTGTAAATTAATGTGACGAGCCATCTTTATCTTCTATTTGATATCCGTTTCGCTATTTACTTAGTTTTACTTTTTACAGTAGTCTGCTGATATTGTTATGTTTGGGAAATTCATGTTTTTGAGAAAGTAATAAAGAAGCTACTTACATATAGATAACAAAGTTACCTTTTCGCTGGTTCATGGTTGTCATACATATAAATTATTTATATTTATTTTATTTTCCTAAACACATCCGGGAATATATTATTTATTGATTCAGCATTTACTTTGTGGAAAACATTTTCAATTTGTTTAAAATGTAACACTTTGTAATTGTTACCACTTAAGAGTTTAATATATTATAACACAACTAGTTTCAGGTATTCTGAATTACCTACCCATTATCAGGTGTAAATATAAACTGAACGAAAATATATTCACAGATTACTACTTAGGTACTGATAGGGTTTGGTGGAACGGGCAAGGCAATGTGTGTGGGTTATACAAACAACAATTTAGGGAAAATACTTGATAATTCCAAATCAAAAATAGAACTTTTAGAAAAAAGTGGTGTGTATGAAATTACGTGTGGGGATTGTAACAGTAAATATATCAGCCAAACTGCGAAAAGTTAAAAAAATATTTGTTAAAAACTATTTCTCTTCCAAATCAATGCTGAGGATCGTGACCACCGTCAACACTTCTGATTAGTCTGTTGCACTCCAGTCCGTCTTCAGCCCGACGAACCGGCACATAAAATTTGAGCACCATAGCCTCCTTTATTTGGTCAGTCCATCTGTAAAACAGTATTAAACCAAGCCAAAAAAATATTTTTCAATTTTTACATATCGTATTATAGCGCTACGCTTTGTATTTCTGAAATAATTCCTCGTGTGACGTCAGAGGTTCTTTTCCGGTTATTCTCAATCAGTTCTTTCCATTGGTCCACCGGAAGTCTTCCATAATTCTTACTTCATAAATTGATGCATATGAACCAGTGATGTCATTCAAAGTAGTTCATTTTTGTTAAAATGTTTTTTTTTATTTCATAAATTTTCAGGAAACTTTGATGTAAAATTGAATGCTTCAATTTTTACCGCGCCCAAGAAAACATTTATTGTATCCAATTTACCGTAGAGCTGAATTCCTCATTGAATACAGGTTTAATAACAGAGAAGTAATAATCATAATATTTTGTTATTTAATAAAAATATATCCTCTTAACACTGTTTCAGATCGTGTTCCTGTTGGCTTGCCACCATTTGAAATGCCAAAATTTAGTGTTACTCAGGGAAACCACACAGCTAACTTCGTAGAGATGTGTTCCAAACTTGGTACTGGTATTCTAGTTGTACCAATCACTGCTGTGCTTGCCAATATTGCTATTGCAAAGGCTTTTGGTTAGTAAAAAATTGCATCATTTGAAATTAAATTGAAATATTCTTCGGTAAACGAATTAATCTGCTTTTGCCTTTCCTTTTTTATTATACTCATAGAGCAGTACTAAATCAATCAACTGCAGCTTAATATTGGATATTTACTCTCAGAAAACTAAATGCCGCCTATGTAACGCCTACATTACACTTATTCTTCTCTATGGATGCAAATCGTGGCACCTCATTAGGACTTAAAACAGCAAAATACTGAGTTTTGAGAATAGGTGTCTCAGAAGAATTCTGGGTGTACGGTGGTTTGACTTTGTGAGGAATGAAGTAATAAGAAAACGGACGCAGCAAACTCCGGTGACAACTGTCATCAAGCGGAGGTGATACGAATGGCTAGGCCATATACTGCGGATGCCCCCTGAGAGCCTTGATCACGCTTGCCTACTTTACAAGGCATCAGGTTCTCGATGTCCTGGATGTCCACTGCTGACTGTTCGTCGGAATTTTATGTCAAAACTTTGGGACGAGAACTGACTTGGGAGGACGCAGCCTGGCAGCCGATAGAGATGCATGGAGGCTCTTTGTGGATACCATATGTTCCGACTCGGGAGCGGACATAGAATGATGATGAAAATTCCAGTTGTTATTTAAAATATTTTTTAGTGACAGTATTAAAAAAAATACTTAAAATGATTTTGCCTTATTTATTGATAAGAATATCGAGACTAACACAAATGTAATTAATAAAGGCCTCCGTCGTGTAATGGCGGGGACACTTGACTCATTCATGGAAGATTCTGGGTTTGATTCCTATTGAGAACACAAAGTTATTAAATAAATAATATGTGAGGCATGTTGTGATGCAAAAAATGTAAACAATTGATCAAACAGTTTTGAATTTGTAAATTTATTTTAAACTTTTTAAAATTGATTTTTTAATGACAGGCTTGGCTGCTTTTCATGAAAATTTTATCCTCTATTGAGATATGTAGAATCGCTGAAGAATTGAACATCTTGTTTTAACACTGAGAATATTTTTATTTTAGTTATCGGAAAAAAGGTAGACGCTACTCAAGAAATGATAAGTTTGGGAATCTGTCAAGTAATGGGAGCATTTGTCCAAGCTGTTCCTTCTACTGGGGCCTTCTCTCGCTCAGCTGTCAGTAACTCTAGCGGCGTCAGAACACCATTCTCTGGAATATACTCAGGTACTACTAAGTATTTCTAAAACTCTTTTCACAAAAGTGTTTTTGCGATTCCATGTATTATCAAATTTTGAAATGAACTTTGATGTTCTTGCTCACTGTAGAAAAGTTAATAACAAAACCTTTCAAATAACTATTTATCATATTTACATAACAAAATTTTAGAAGCTTAAAATCGCTCTCATAAAATTTATTTTTCTCCATAATTCTACATCCATCCGTGGGATTTAGTCTCCTCTATTCGTCGTGATCGTAGAACGACGGGTGTGCGAAAAATGGCACATTGTCTTTTTTTTAAATTTAATCTTGAAAAGGTTAAATAAAACCTTTTTTTTTTTTTATTTAATAATTTTTTTTTACAATATTTATAAAAGGTAAAACAGAGTACATAAAAAAAAGATAATTACATAGCAATGAAATACATATTAACAGTAAAAATAGTAACCAAAAAATCCCCCAAAGGCATGGCCTGTTCGTGGGTATACAGGAAATGATTATGAATTTTTGCTCCTATAATAAACAGACAGTTATAATATTTTTGTGTAACATAAGAAAGAGAAAATAAAATATTCTGTAAAAGATTATAATGTATTTATTTTTATTTTTATAGTAATTGAAAAGGGAAATAAAAAATATAAAAAAACACAAAAATATTCCTTATTATTAAAGGACAACAAAATATACCATAGAAAAAAAGAGTTCAATCTTTAGTTTGAATCCAGGATAGTGTGTGTTTTTTAAAAGAAGGAAAATTTTTAAAGATTAGGATCAATGGAATATTATCAGTAAAAAAATAATTAACAATTTTTGGGCCTATAAAATATGCATGTCTCTGTGCTAGCCTCGTTTTACAATGTGGTATTTCTAACACACGATTTCTTCTTTGACTTGATCTATTTGAATTACTTGTAAACAAATTTTGGTTCTTAAATATATGTTTTAAACATTGGAAACAAAATATTTGTCTTATATCTAAAAATTTAGCTTCTTGGAACAATTGGAAAGAGGGAAAAGTGCGATTTTTGTGTGCATTATTTTTAAGATAAATTTTTGAACAGTTTCTAATGGTTGTTATAAGCTCCCCCCCCCCATCCAATTATTCCATAGGAAAGCAATGACTGTACAAGTGCATAATAAACCATTTTAATATTATTTAGCTGGGCGTAAATACTTAACTGTTTAAACACAGGTTAAATATCCCAGTTTATTAATAATTATTTCAAGATGATTGATCCATTTAAGTTGACAGTCAATGATTACTCCCAAGTATTTCATGCACCTTTCAGACTTTATTTTTTCGCAGTTATTACATATGTCAAGATTACAATATTTATTATGAAACATTACATTAAGGGAAGGAGAAAGGGAAGATGATTTTGAGTTATAAAATGGAATAAACAGTGTTTTATTACAATTTAGCGAGTAAAGATTTCGATCTAACCACTCCTTGATAATAGTTATACATATATTTATTTAAAGGTATTATCCCAGGTATTATGTTGTACAATTATTGCAGTATCATCTGCATGAGAAGCTAATTTACCAGGGACAGCTATATTACAAAGATCATTAATATATATAAGAAACAACAAAGGGCCAAGAACCGTTCCTTTTGGGACTCCGTGTATAACAGTCTTAGTATTACTAAAATTAATTCCGATTTTTATATTCCAGGTTTAAAAAAATAAATTATATTTATACATATAAATATATATATATAAAACTAACCCAAGTACCAAAGGGTGTACTTTTGTATTTATAAAATTGCGACATAAAGTGTCTAAAAAAAATGAACCGCTCTCTTGTAAAGTTGAAGAGAATCATAGGTGTCGTTGTTCTACGATCATAACGTATTGGCTTCTGACTAGCGCCGTATCTAACGGGATCTAGCACCCCAATTGTAAATAAATACGAACATATTATTCTCCCCTCCCTAGTAAGTGAATATCTGGTTCTTTGTGCCGACTGAACCAATGGTGTGTCCGGCTTTGCTCCTGACTAAGGTCGCCCTCCTCCAAAATCTACTCCCTGCTATCTAACTCCTGTCCAATTCCGTAGAATCTATTCATTTATTTTCACTCAGCAGTAAAAAAATTTTGAAAGAAAATCGTGTGGAGATTAGTCTGCCTCATAGTGTACTGGTTTTTATCAATCAACCCTCACTTATTTTATCATGTAGTGTAAATTTTTACCACGGTGTGAAATGCGCCTTTCCACTGGTGTTATTTTTTATTTATAATATGTATTTTAATATAAAATATGAGAGATCTATACGGTATCAATCGGTTCTATAATTTTATTGGCGGAGATGACACAAAGAGCTCAATTTCCTTTTTTCTTCCACCCAGTTACAACTTCTGGTTTCATTGAATTCACCACCTTAAAAATAATATTTAATAGATTCAATACATTAAAATGTATAATATTTTCCGATAAATGCATGTTTGCTATTTGTTACTGATTTCTATGATTGATTTTCTAGGAATCTTAACTCTTCTGGCATTAACATTCCTTACTCAGTATTTTTACTATATTCCTCGTGCAACTCTTTCTTCTATTTTGATCTGTGCTGTCATTTTCTTGGTGAGTAAATGGTACCTTTAATATTAATTTATAAACAGCAAACAATACCTTTCAAATCGCAAGTGTATACTACCACTAGGTAACTTGAAAATCAAAATTTTTGTGTTACCCACTAAAAACTCCATCTTATATTATTAAAACTCTGGCAGCTTGGCACACACAACAGGAAAATCTTGTAAAATGGAGAGATACTACATCTTTGCCTTTTTATTTAAAATGTGGAGTCTGACAAGGAGGCTGTCTGTCTCCGGCGCTTTTTAATATAAATATGGATGATCTTACCGTGCTCCTTAATTCAACCAAAGTCGTATGTCATGTGAACGGCGTCTGTGCTAACAATATTAGTTATGGTATTATTGACCCCATCTATTAATAGTACGAGATTTTTGCTCAATATTTGCGAAAAATATGCGTTTGCATTAGACGTTTGTCCACAATATGATATACAATGCCAAAAATCTGCCGTACTTATATTTAAACACAAGAAGTCATTTTCTGAATTCATGCACCCACCACCACCTGTATTCCTGGACAACAACAGTTTAACGGTAACTGCAAAAGTCAAGTATCTAGGGCACATACTGACTGATGATTGTAAAGATGATCAGGGCATAGAGAGACAGAGAAAAGCCATCAATGTCAAGGCCTCTATGCTAGCGAGACGCTTCTTTCAGTGCAGTGACGAAGTGAAGAAAATCATCTTTACATCATATTTGACATCCATGTATACAGCGGAACTATGGAACAATTCAACGCAAGCAGCATGGAATAAATTAAGGGTCACATATAATAATTCATACAGGCAACTATTTGGACTGCCTGGGTACTGCAGTGCCTCCGAAATGTTCACAGCTGGACAGGTAAACACTTTCGCTGCTCTACTTCGCCAAAGAGCCTGGAGCCTATGGGAACGCCTAAAAAGCTCCAATAACGCGCTTCTCCAAGCCACTGCAAGGTGGATCCATTCACCGTTGTTTGAGCGATGGGGGGATATGCTGAGACCACCATAAGTGCTTCAAATATAAAATTTTGTTTTATATGGTAGAATTGGCTCTGCACTATGTAGCCATTTTACTGGAATAAAAAATAAAAATATATTAAAAAAACACATATTTGTATCTTCCTCCATGAATGCTACATAGACAAGACTATGTAGACAAGACATAGACAAGTCATGATTTCAAATCATAATAATATGAGTAATTACTCCGCAAAATGATGTCCCAGACTACTTAGCTATGGCAGGGATAGAGATATATGTTTACATTTTCCTTTGAGTATAGAAAATATATGATACTTCAGCAAAATGTTGAAATTTTGTTTAACTTTTGGTGCTCTTATTTGGATAAAACGGACACAACTTATGTTAGCACCTAATGCATTGAAATTCAAACGTTCTTTAATGGTATATCTGTTCCATAAACCCGATTTATTGACAAATTTCAGATTGATTACAATGTGATCCCGCTGATGTGGAAAGGGAACCGCTGGGATGTTTTCCTTACAAGTGTGACATATTTTGTGTCTCTTCTGAAGGGCGTTGAAGTAGGACTTCTTGTTGGCGTTGTAGTCAATATCTCCTATCTAGTTTATTTAACCTCAAGGCCGAGTGTTGAAATCAAAAGATCGAAGGTTTGTAAAAATACCACCCTTTAAAAACAAATCCATATCTAGAAATTCATAGCCAATTCAGTGCCCTATGCACCATTAGATATCCGCACATAATGGTGCATAGGGCACTGTATTGGTACACCAATCGCAGCGTATTCTGATCATTTTTGTTACATGAAGGTAAGATGATCAGTCTTTCGCTTCAGGTACCAGTCCAGGGACTATGAAATATTTTAGTGTGAAAACACCCTATTAAATAAATATTTCATATTAACCCTGCCAGGAATCTAACCTGAGACCTCTTGCATGGCATACAAATGCGCTGACCATTACACCACGAGGCCGACTTACATACATAGTAATATACAATTTTATAACACAAAATATAATATTTTTTTAAAATAAGAGAAATATCAAGTCTTATATTCTACTATATAGACTTTTGTGACATCATAGTTAATTATATTATCAATAAATAACATTAAATCTTTCAACCCGAAGAACATTGTATGTATTATTGTAATAATTTGTTACAGAGTTCTACTGGATGTGAATATGTTTTGGTGACTCCTGAGATAGGATTATTTTACCTGTCCATCTCATTTCTTAAAGGAGTGATTATGAAAGCTGCCACCGTGGAGGGGGAGAATGTCCTACCTATCGTGGTCGACTGTTCAAAGTTCCAAGCCATTGACTACTCATCTTGTAAAGTAAGTGTTTCATGTAAATGTTTCATACTATCTGTCATTAAAATATGTAAAATTGTGTGGACAGATGACGATTACAAAAGATAAGACTATGGACAAGTGGCTTATTCTTATTCTAAGAGGTGGGGGTCAGTGCTATTTAAGCTCCTGACGTCACTGCGACCTGTGAAGATCTATTGTGACGGGTCCCCATAAGGAGTTCTTGCCCTCTAAGCCCAGGTCTATAAAAAGCCTAGCTACTGTGTGGAAGCGAGAGTTTACATTTTGCTAAATCTCCCCCTCCAAGCCCAGATCTGTTCATTATCGGGCTCTTAGGTAGGGGAGGAGCTCTTTAACATCCTCAGGTTTAACCAGTGGTCCCCCGAGGATGAGGCTCCTTCTATGATGTAAAGCATCACATTCACATATAATTTGTATGGGTGTTTCCTCATCTGCACTGCAGAACCTACATCTAGAAGTTTCAGAAAGGTTTATTCTAGCAAGGTTCAATATGCAGTGCCCTGGGCGGGCTCTAGTGATAACCCTCACTTGATTTTGGCTGAGCTTTATTAGGTCAAAAGAAAAACTCTGCAAGTACTCTTTTATCAGTTCTTTCGCAAGGTGGTAACATAAATACCTTTTTTTTCATCTTGTAAAGTAAGAATAATCATCATGTTTTATATAATCTGTCATTAAAATATGTAAAATTGTGCAGACAGATGAAGAGTAGAAGTGTGTAAAATACAACCAGAACATGGACAAGTGGCTACTCTCAGGTAAAAATTCTTGAAAAGAAAATTGATTGGAAATAAGTCCGCCTTGTAGCATAGTGGTTAGCGCAAGCTCCTAGGTCCGATTTCTGGCAGAGCTGAAAATATTGGTTTTAAAAGTGATTCTAACTGCAATATTTTATTGTTCCTGAACTAGCACCTGTAGCATAAGACTGATCACCTTGCCTCGCATGTAACAAAAATGATCCAGATACTCTGCAACGAGTAAGTTCAGTGCTATGGGAAATCGGATATAAAAAATGTTTTCTTACTCGCAGTAAAAATTAGAGCATTTAATTGTGCAGTGAAGATTCTCAAAAATGAGTAAAACATTAATAAAAATGAACTGCGTCACAAGTTCTTCCGAATCAACCATTAATAGAGTATTGTGATAGATTTTTCTGGGAAGCCAATTCACCAAACACCGTAGAAACACTGGCGGAGTAAAAAATGACAAAACGTAAAAAAATTCATATCGCTGATAATATGATACTTAAAAATATTGTAAAAATTTTTTTGGCTTATTTTGATAGTCTATTAACAAATATATATATTTTTTAAACTGTTGAAATTCCTCATTGAAATATCAATGCAGTGCCCAATGCACCACTAGGTGCTGATAGAAAAATGATGGTGATGATTTATCAGTATTTACCAACCTAAAGTAAACTATTTTTTGTTTTCAGGGATTGGAAGACTTGACAAAAGATTTTGAAAGGCGAACACAAAAATTAGTATTTTTGAATGTGTCCAAAAAAATTATCGATGTCCTGGAACCTCTTACCTCCATCAACCCTAACACCTATCACTGCCAGTCGGAAACTGAAATGCTGGATGTCTTGTTCATGATGAAGGCTGACGAGGTCTTGAGAATGGAGACACTTCCTTTACTCTCCGATTCTTTCAGGAAAAAAGACAGCATTTGTTCGGAGAACTATTCCCTCTACGAGACGAACGAGCCCAAGCTGGAAAAGGTTTTCATCGAACCAATTAAGGAAGAACATCAAGAGAAGTCTGTTACCTCGAGTAATAATGACAATAAAAATGGACACCACGCGTCTGGAAACATTAATCCCAACACTTAATATCACACCATTTTTACCAATGAGATTAACATTTACACTCAGATAATTACGATAATAGTTAATGCTATTGCAGGTGAAGTAAACTAACTGATAAAAGTGAAGTAATTCCTAATATTGCGTATCTGTATTCAGCATAATCTTTTGTAGTTTATTATCTACAAAACATCCATGTTTATTTCAATTATCAATGCAGTTTAGTAAAAAAAATAGGCGAAAAGCTCTGAAACTTTAAATACAAAAGTTCAATAATTTTATCAGTTAGTCAACTTTACCTGCAATTGATTCCATTTTTGATTGAATAGTCCAAAGAAATTACTGTTACGCAAATAGATCTGGATTGCCAAATATTCAAATCGTTATCATGAAATAAAAAATAAAGGAGATATTTTTAATTTTAATTTAATGTGACAATTATCTTTGCTGGCCATGTAAAAGTAAGTTTTTTATGTTATTTCAATTCGTTGTATTATTTTAAAAGCAATAAAATATGGCACTCATTAATCTGGATAGTTTAAGTTTTACTGTACTAGTTTATAAAAAGAGTTCCCTCATTACATGACCAGTTAATACTTATGTACGTAAATACACAGCATTGATACTAATAAATTGGAAGAATATTTCCTCTTTTTCTTTCTTTCAATGTTAAATCAAAAAATTTTTCTTTTCAAAAAGTCCTGCTGAGTTGCATACATACAACTCGTCAGCAGGTTCTTATAAATTGCATCGATTATTCACGCTTAATCTACAGTAACAATAATTTTATTTGAAAAACATTACACATTACATTATCCAAAATTAAAAACTATCACTGATCTAAAAAACTTTTTTCTATTAACCATAATTTGAACAAACGTCTCACTCCTGTATTTGACTCAGTATTTTTAATATTGTTTAGTAACATGTTAAATATTTTAAGTATACTGTATTGCAGTGTCCTTTTGCCATATTTATTGCAATATCTAGGAACATCTAGCCCTTCCATACTAGTAAACCTGGTGTTGTAATCATGTACCAACTTGTGTTTATACTCGGAGTGCGACGCATGCTGACAAATTTATTTGTACCAAAGTAATTATAATGGTTTGCAATTTATCTTGGTAATTTAACGAGATTTAGGGACACAAATGACAGTGCTAATACTTATTCAGAATACATTTACTATTATAGCACATTGTTTTTAGTTTGTTTTTCTAAATATTTAGAGGTCCCAGTGAAATTCATAATGCCCAAAAGTTTCATGTAATCATTATTATATTACTTTGTAATTTGAGCTGTTTTGGGTCAAATATATTTTTGGCAATGATTTTTCCAGCCCTTATTTGTTGACCAATTTATTGTTTCTTTGGACTGTTAGAACTTCAAAAGTCGATTATGTATTAAGTTTGTAGCTACTAAAATATATTAAGAAATAAAAGCTTTTTGACTATGAACTTATCTATTTTATTCCAAATCTTGGACTGGTGCGTATACTTTGAAATATTATTAATTATTATTTATGTGTTACAATAATTTACAACAATATTTAGTATAGTATAGGTGGGTAAGTAGTAAGTAGGTATTAGGTGAGTTACATCCATTAAAATAATTTAAATGAATTAGTCTGGCAAATATTTTTTATAATCAAGATAATGCTGTGTAATAGCCCAATAAAATATGCCCACAAAAAAAAACAAATGTATCTCTGTGATTATTAAATAAATCCTACAAAAATAACGGAATAACGTATGTAGTTGAATCATTTTATTTCCTAAACACGTTTTTTAACATTAAGTGTTACAATTTAATGTATCATTTATTAAATCACCAATCAATACAGCTGAAATAATATTTAAATTACAGCTATCCTTCCTTTAGTTCACGAGTTCACAGATTGATCTCAATTGGCGAGAGTTTCATTACAAGCTTTACATTATCACAAGTTGTACGGTGTGACAGAGATGGACATATTGAGATAGAGATAAAAGTAGAGAGACAGGTGTAGCAAACCAAAAAAAGATTCTAACAACATTTAAAAAATAAATAATTAATGCTCAAAAAAAAAACATTTTAATGATATAACTTTAACCTTATATCATTAAACATATTACAACAAAGATGAGTAACTTTTTGAAGAAGAGAAAATGGAAGTCTAAGCATATTCAGAGCTTAACTGGTGGCTGGATTAAGTGGCCACTTTCCTTTCTCTATTTTTTTTCCCATCTCTGTTGTAATACGGTGATTTGAATAACTGCCTAGGCACGCCAGGACACGTCTACAAAAATTTAGACAAACTCAAAATATTGTTGTTTACTTTAAAAAACGACGGGTAAACAATGAGGAAGTTCATTACCTTGGGAAATTGGATATAAAAATAGATTTCTTACACGCGGTAAAAATTAGAGCAATTAATTGTACGGCGAAATATCTCGAAAATAAAGAAAAAAAAATATTACTTTGAATAAAAATGAGCTACGACCTACGAAACCCGAATCGACTGATAATAGAGTGTTGTAATAGATTTCCAGATTCTGGGAATCCACCCACCAATCAGCAAAACTCACCGATTAGAACTTGTAGCGTCACAGGTGGAATAATTTAAAAATTACAAAACTAAAATATAATAGCGCTGATACTACAATAAAATATGATGTTGATGACGGGGTATGATGATGATAAAAAAATGAAATCGAAAAATTTACGGTCTGTCTTCTGTTCGACTGCAGCTGCTCAACTAACCTCTTTTAATGTACTCCATTATAGTGGCGAATATTTTACTCGTAAAATACGCCTGTGAAAATGAACATTATTTTGCGTACTTAAAACGAGTAAGTGTTGTAATTATATTTATAGAATTTGTTGGAAGACCCGTCAACGGAGAGCGCTGCTATTACGTAGCTTTCGCTGTCAGTGGGAGAATCCATGGAAAAAAATAACTGGCTCTTTTGAAGTTTACTTCACTGACACGAAACCGAATAAAATCCACTTGTACTACCCTTTTATCAAAGTTTTCGGATGGATATAGGCGATTAACGAAGTAATTCACACTAAGCCACTAGGTAGGCTAAAATCTGTGGCTTGGGTCTAAAAAGGCCAATATCGTAAATCACAACATTTCGGCAGGGTAATTTTACAATCATTTTGTAACGTTATAATTTATCATAAACTGTTTTAGGTGTTTGAAACTATTGTCAATAAATAAATAAAAAAACTACCACATATTAATGCGTGTGTATTTTTTTTTAATATGTGTGTTATCATTCACATCAACCTTCTACAAAATGTAGGCCAAAAAAAAATTTTATCCGACATTGGCTTTTTTAGACCCAAGATACAGAAATGTTGAACACATCTGTAAAAATAAACATAACTGGTTAATTGAAGGATCCACTGGAAACTGGAACGCAGTGCGCTGAGAGACGTCGGGCGGGTAGGTCGTGCGTCCGTCCGCTTGACGGCCATTTTCACACAAATCTGCGTTGTGTCCGTATACTTCACAGAAACTCCACCAAAGATCACAGTAAATATGCCACGAATGGCTGGGACAATGTGATTTTTAAGTTGTTTGATAAGCATATGCAAGAAAAACAAATTCACGCTAGTTACATATGTTTGGGTGTTGGTTAGAAGTTACAACGGAGCAGTGACATTTTGCGCCGGTGAACATTGTCGAACAACGCTAAACAATGTCGCTTGACAGGTCACATCTTCGAGTTAATCGTAAAATAATTTAGTTATTTTCATTTCAAATGTAAATAAATAGTATAATTAAAATAATCGCTTCTGACCTTGGTGCTCGCGAGTGCGTATTTACTCTTTTTATTTTTTATTTACATTGATAACAAAGAAGCAGACGAACGACTAAAATAGCGTGAAAATAACGATACAGTTAAATATACGTTTGTTTGTTTTTAAGGCATTTTAAGTGTTTATTGAGCAAAAGTGATCATTGTTTGAAAAATGTATCCTAACGGAGTACCGGGAAGGAACGGAAGGCTGGCTATAATGGCTGCCTTCGTGCTTGTTTCGGCGTTCGGATTCGACGTGCAGTTTGCGCAAGGATCCTTCACGAAGAAGATGATAGGCATCAGTGAGAATTTGGAGAAAGCTCTGTCCGACGTTTTGGAGACATCCGAGATCAGGTACACGGAGCCTCGTCTCAACGCCAGCTACGATTCTACGACGGAGTTCTGTCCGAAGGGGATGCAACATCTCTACAATCTGACGACAATGTTCATTGATGTCATCCAGAAAAAACAAGCTTATCCCGAAGGTAATTAATAATTTACTTTATTCAGGATGTTTTTTCGAAAAAATGCACGATTCTAATTGAAAAACTATTCAAAAACTGGATGTGTTTTTGAAAATTTTAATTGAAAATATAATATACATAATTTTATATAATATTCCCAAGGAGTTTTTTGTAAAAAACTAATTTAGGGACATTCAGATAACGATATTTATTTACAGACGTTTTTTATATTTTAAACCATAACATTATTTCCAAAAGCAGAATAGAAATTATGATACAATTCAAATTTAAAGGGTGTGAAAAATTACAAAATAAACATAATACTCGTACAAGGTATGGAAATCAATTCAAAATTATATATACGTAATACAATCTATAAAAGAAAAAAAAAGTCTAGGCATAGATGTTTAAATATTATTTATTATTATTATTTATTAACATACACGGCATAATTGCCTTTTACAAATTTATAATATAAACATATAAGGTTTGATATTTTTTAAACTACATATTTGCACTCAAAACTAAGGAACAATAATCAAGCCTAAAAATTATATAACATAATATTTAAAAAAAAAAAAAAGTTTAAATAAAACAAAAGTTTGAAATAAAAAGTATACGAGAACTTTAAAAATTAATATAAAAAGTAAATCAAATTTTAAACATAATAAGGTTTATAATAAAAATATATATAAAAATAAAAAAAACAGAAAATCATATATGAAGTAACTACATTAAATATGATTACTGCTCATCTTTGAAAAAGTTTATAAGGTTTGTTCTATAAGAACAATACCCCACATTAAATATATCCGATATGTGGGAACAACTATTGCCGAGTTCATGAAGTCGGCTCAATACGGCATTACAATCATACACTGTGCGTGAGTTACTACTGCAAAACGGTGGCACCCGCCTAGTTGTCCTTCCAGGCACCCTGAAGTTGACGAGTGACAAAAGTTCTGGGCAATCCCATATAGAATGCACAATTTTATACAAATTTAACAGGTCTACAAATTTAACAGGTCTATAATTTTCTTCTATCGTTAAGTTTAAGCAAATTTAATGTTTTTATAAAAAATCGTAATTTAAAAATTCATGACTAATTCCAAGTTTAAAATTTATGTATCTTAAGAATTTTTTTTGGACCCTTTCCAGAGAATTTTGATGACAATTGTAGTAAGGAGTCAAATTGTCGAGTTGTACTCTAACTGACTTCTCACTAAAGAAGTATACATCAACTCAAAGTGCCTATGTTTTTGAATTCATTAGTCACACGTAACACGAATCGGGCGGAATGGTAAATGTTACACAGTGTGTAAAGTGGCTACTTAAACAGCCAATGACAGGTCATAAGCCCTGTAGATGCCTATACTTCTATATTACCTTCTCTAAAACGTTCTTCATATTTGTTGTAATATGGTAATTAATAATTTTTGACTAAATTGTAAAATGCCAATAGCTTACTTAGGCCTACTTAATAAAGAAAACATAAATCTTACTCTTTTGTTTTATTATCATCAATGGCGTCTATTATATGAAAAAGGCGAGATTAATATTCAGACAAACATATATACGCAATAAACCGTAGCCATTTCCAGTGAAGCGTAAGTTAGAATCACGCAACACTAGCGCAACAAAAACTCGTGGGAAAACAAACCATCATAATATTTATGTTTTTTGTAGATATTTGACTAAATATGCCTATTTTGAGACAGTTGCATAAAAGTTTAATAACTATTTCGTTTTTGTCAAAATGTGTTGTTTTTTTTTACTTTTTCGTACGAACTCTTTTGTCCATTTCGACGAAAACGCAACAATTGAACGTGTTATTTAGCTTAAGCTTTGTTAATACAACTGCCTTGTGTCACTTTTAAACTTAAATTTTATTCCACTATACAGGTTTTTCAGGGCCAGACCGCGAAACTTCCGAGGAACATTCCTCATAGTAAGCTTTAAAAAAAATCCTAATATTTTTTTCCAAAAAGTCATTAAAAAAAAAAGTAATCTCAAAATGTAGTAAATCCTTAATTTCTCGGACAAGCAGTCCCTCCACAAACCCCTAGCCCTCTCCTACCCAGCCGCTTCCCTTGTCCGCGTCTGGTGCGTATTGCTCCGTTCGCCAAATACTCTTTTATCGCATTTTTTTTTGTCGGGGAGGGGTAGGGGTTTGCGGAAGGGATGCTAGTCCGAGAAATTAATGATTTACTCCATTTTGAGATCATAACTTTTTTTTAAAGCTTGCCATGAGGAATATTCCTCTGAAATTTCGCGGTCTGGCCCTGAAAAACCGTGTATATTTTTTCTAGTCAAACTTGCTTTTTTGGGTATTTTGTGTATATTATGCGTTTTTTATGACAGCAACATTTCGCTCGATAAAACACGCATTGACATACATTGTTATACGAATTATGTAACGCAGTCATACTTATTAAATGGATTTTTAAAAGCTTATTATTGATTTATTATACATTATATTATCTTAAATATGTATTTTGACATCGACGAAGGATAAGCTAATTTTAAAATCATGTTTCATTTCAGAAGAGATTAGTAATATGTATAGATATATTAGTTAAAATTAAATACTCGTCATTCAAAATGAATGGCGAACGTTTTATACGAAGATAGTTTGACAGCTAAAGGTACGATGCCGCATTCGATTGTCAATGTCGAGTGCTTTGGGGCGCTCGAGATAAATTCGACCGGTTTCGATCGACTTCGTTTGCACGGGTGGTTCAAGAATACTGTCACTCGTCAATTCACATAAGTCGCATTCGATTCTTAAGACGAATCAGTCCAGCTTAAGGCCTCTAGCCCTGTAACATCGTGTTCTCTTCTTCGCAGTCTCAATCCTGGGGATTGGTTTGCAGCAAAGTCCCGCATCTCGTCCTCCACTGCTCTCTATTCTCTGTAGCCCTCTTCAGCTCAACAAATGAGGCGCAGTTCAAATCCTCGCATTCTGTGATATGTCCCCTCAGCCATTCCCTCTATTCTGTCATCCAGAAGACCCTCGTGGCGCACAGTGTGGCCGATTCGTTGGGCTCGTCTCTCTGCGATGGTTTTGATTAGGTGCCTCCCTTCTTCGATTCTACTGAAAACCTCGTCATTAGTGATGTGGTCTCCGGGAAATTCCTAATATTCTTCTGTAGCACCACATCTCAAAGACCTCTTGTCTTTTGTTTATCTCTTTTGGTAAGGCACCATGTCTCACAACCGTACATCAATATGCTCCATACATATTATTTATTTTATTTATTTTATTTTATTTATTATGTCTTGGCAAGTTGCTTGCGGAGTTTTAGGTTTATGTTACTACAAGCAAAAGACGGAATATTCTAAAGTTCAGACATTTAAAAAGAAAAATATGGCGACCAGTGGTGGAAGGGGTGAAAATGGGAGGGTCTTTTGTTTTTACTAAATAGGAACATGTGTATTTCACAATAATTTTTCATACAATTTCTTTCTTCGTAAAAATACATGAATATATCTGTCTATATAGATTTTTATAATGTGTTACTCACATTTACAAAATACCCAACATAGCGAGTGCGCTTTAGAGTTTCTTAAAAGGTCTGAATTCGCTTTAGCGTCGAAAAATATATTTCACTGTCAACTGTCGCTATCGTAATTCTACAAATAAAAATTACTAGTACATTTACCTTTTAAAACACAAACGAATTACTAAAAATGTAAAGGATTTAAATTTTACGAGTCAATATGAGTTTAGTGCATACGAAACAGGACCCTAACAAATACTAGGAAATCGGACACATGCAAGTAACAATATATTATACTATAATAATATTAATTCACAAAGCTCATTTCAATTTTGTAAAAAAGGACGAGAAAATAAAAACTTATGTTAATCCGTTCCATTAAGAATTCGTCCTTTTTAAGTTAAGGTATGTCAAATACATAGGAATTCATTTACCATCGTATCTCTTCCAGTCTAGACCAATGCCAATATGATATTATTATTATTATCAATCTTATTCTTATCTTCCTTATTTCTCATTGTTATCTCTACCGGGACAATGCCCGCGTTCGAATTAATTTTGGGCGAAATGTTCCGATGTTCATGTACGCACGGGACGTTTCATCTCTTTCTTTCTCATGAGAAAATCTAGAGATAAGACATTAGCTTTGGGACAGTTACAGAAATGACCCGCGCATTCGATATAACATGAATATTTGACGGCGCACGTCCTTAATAGTATTCCAGATAACATCTATAGAATCATGAATATTTTATAAGTTCTTATTTATTTGAATGAATGATTGTTTAAACATATTATTAAACCGAATTGAATTATATTTTATACTTTCTTTATGATGTATTTTAAGTGTATTTTTTTTATTAGTAGAAAATTTTTGGGGGTCATTGACCCGATGGACATAAGGGAAAGCCGCCGCTTATGGCGACGTACTGTTTAATAATTCCCTTTTCTATATAATTCTGTTAAAGCAAAACATCACCTCCCGTATAATATGTAATACGACCCTTATGTTGGAGTACTTTAAGAAATTTAATATGATGCGACGTCGCATTTAATTTTGCCGTCAACTCTAAACTGTAATAGTTTGTTGACGACACGCTGTGCTAGTACGGGGTAGCCGGCGGTGGGCGATACGGGGCGGGTGTGGGTAGCGGGTACCCCAACACACCCTGTCGCTGTCGCGCACCGCACGGTACCGCGCACCCGCGAGGTAGGGTGGGTGGACCACAATACTACACACCCCGTTATCTGGTGCAATGACCTGCAGTAGGTGGAACAACCCCGCACATTATAATAATACATTTTATAAACCTAACTACTCGGTATTATGAATAACTAAAATGCTACCCCTGTTTTATGAAAACGTGTTTTATTGTTATTTTATTTTTCAACATTTTAAGCTTCTATTTGTTTTTCTTAAAATCCACATTGTAAGTACTCTCAGGGGTGGTATCCTTAACCACTCTCGTGCCATGAGAGTGGTTCAGGATACCACCCAGGGCTGGTATTCCAAACAAAATTATAGCCCGGTATAGCGCGTTTTTACGTACTAAATATGCATTATAGCGCGCTATAATTTCGTTTGGAATACCAGCCCTGGAGTTACTATTTACAACAGCTTAACGTGGTATAGAGAATAATAATATTTATTAAAATATAGGTAGGTTCTATATGAATTTATTTAAAATGAAACACTTACTATGTAATTTTCACCGCAAAAGAGTTTAACTCTTCTGTGGCTGTGATGTCACACTAGTCGACATAGGACACAAGACTTGATATATCTTTTTATTTTTTTTGATGATTAATTCGTATTTTTTTAAATCTTCAAATTGACATTTTCACACTCGATTTGGAAAGTAAAATTTGTATAACTATGCCAAATGTTAATACAAAAAATATTTATCCTTGCTACGTGAAGAATGAATGTCCGCTAATTCAGCGATAATATCGATCATATGATCGAAACAAGCCAATGGAATGACCGCAAACAATTAGTCCGCGTTCTTTACGTCATTAACATTTAAAATAGTTCTCATTTATAGTTTAAATAGGCTTCTGTAATAAAAAGTGCTCACTTTAAAGCGATTATAAACTCCAATTAATCCCAATTCAAGCAAAAATGCTCGCTTGAACATGAATTTCGTATGACTTTTGAAAATCACCTATGCGGTACGCTTAACGATCGTCTGTATGTATCTACCGATCGACTACAAATCCTGCTCCTTTAATAATCGATACATACATGCGGAAAGATAGTAAAACAGATGGAAAAAATATAATAACTGAAGCTATGTCATTTTAGAGCGTAGATATGTGTACCGTGACGTACTACCCTTGTTTCATATCGATGTACCTACCCAAAACTTGAAGGTGGGGGGCCGGTAGTATATCTTTATAATCGCTAGAGGTAATTTATCTTCAACTATACCGTCAAGGTGAAGGTATGACGTCTTTATCTTCCCATCATAATCGAGGCCCTGACACGTCTTTACAAATATGCCTGTTACTTTGCAAATAATCGCCGGATTGACTTGAAAATTTCTGTGTGGGTGTACTTATATATATTATGTACATTACGAAATAATAAAAAAAAACGATTTTTCACAAATTCTAACTGTTAACCGCTTAGCTTAGGATTGCCATCCGTTCCGATATATCGGGACTGTCACCTTTATTAAGCCCTCTGTCCCGACCGACGTCCCGATGAAACCTATAATGTCCCGATTTAAACTTACCGTGCGGAGACACTGTTAATTAAAAAAAATCTTCCACGGCCGTACATACTACGAATGAGAAGATTCGGTGGGAAATGCTTTCACCTTTTTTTTATGTATCTAAAGAACTCCATAGCTGAACTTACCTCGATAGATTCGATAGATTCCATAGATTCTATGAAAGAAGTGTTTTTTTTTGTCTTTTTGTCAATTTTTGAAATTATGCCAGTATTTATTTTCAATTTTTGCTCATAAAGCCATAGTGAAAAAGTATATCATTGATGTCGCCCAGTGCAAAAGATCGATAAAAAATGTCGTCTGCTGCCAGTGACTGTAGAATCAATATTGCAGTATGAGGTTAATTTTAAGTCATCCAAAGTTATGGCCGTCAAGTAAACATCACATCAAATTTTAAAAAAATATTTCTATTATCGATTTTTTTAAATCATTATAAAATTGCTTTCGTTATTTTTTATATTTTTCATTTATTTAAATGTATATATCATAATATTAGGCAATTACAAAAAAGTGTTTTAAAAAAACACAATAGATTATTAGGTCCAACATATATCCATAAAAAACAATAGTAAACAAAGACGAAGTCACTAATACACATTACGACACATGGTTAGAGAGGAAGAGCCTAAAAGTGGTAATCCCAGCATGGAAAAGATCCACCTCCGTCGGCTGTTCAACAGACCAATCAATTCTCCCCACAGGCATCATTAGCAGTGAATTTGTCCTGCATTCGGGAAGAACAAATGGTCTGTGTTGCCTAACTCTTAAATAGTTGCTCGGTGCATGTTATTTTATGCGCTCCAAAATCTTGGTATTATAGATTACTATATCTCCCCATTCCAGAACGTCCCGATGAGACCCAAGCGAAATATATTAACCCTAGTTTAGCTTTCTCATTATGTTACTCGCTAAGGATTATGTCTGGTAAGTGTTGACGGTGAGTCATGTCGGCAATAGGCAGTAAGTAGGCAGTCCAAAACCCGTTTGGTTCAATCGTTGAGTATTCTGCACCACAAACCGCAAGCGGATAGTCGGGGAATTAAGAAATATTCTGAATCATCGTCCACTTTATCTATTTGGGAACATCTCCCGCAGAGAAGACTGCGTCTGCCACTCGCCTCGCGTGTCGCGTCACGCGGACATGCAAACAAAAACATTGGAAAAAATCTTGTGGTTACAAAAAATCTTCCTTATAATACCATCTTTTAATATTCAGACTGAATGGTCATACTGAAGCAAATGCAATGTTTATTTGCTCGAGTTTCTGTGTCCAGAAAACATTTTACGATATATTTTGATTAGAATGATGAAATCAGGCGAGAGTGTAAATCTGAGCCAAGTATAATTGATAAGATTAAGAAAGGGTCTCTGGATAGTTTGGTCACGTAGAACGAATGGACGACGAAAGAATGGTAAAACAAGTATATATGGCAAAAATGAACGGTGACGTGAGACGAGGACGACCGAGGAAGACGTGGCATGATCAGATAAACCAAAATCTTTAGTCTGGTCATGTCAAAAGCAGACAGAACTGAAGGGCATGTATGACAAGATGTATGAATGTGGAAAAACCAAGGAATGTATGCCAGGATAGACGTGTGTGGTGGTAGTAGTAGTAGAATTATGTGGTTGATTTTGAGAAATTTTGATTCTATGAAGTCCAAGGAATTTCGGGAAAAAAATGTAGGATTTGTGTGTTGTTTAAAATAGGGATTTTTTGGATAAGTTGTTCAATCACAAATAACTATCAACGTCCTAATAAGCGACGTGATAACAATTTTTCACCATGGTTGTTTATTGTATTCGCGATCACGATGCAACATCCGTGAACACCTAATATTAAATTAAAAAATATTTACGTTTCGCGACGTATAATCCTGCTGCGCAATCACATATTTGA
This sequence comes from Micrasema longulum, assembly GCF_059751315.1. Classification (NCBI taxonomy): domain Eukaryota; kingdom Metazoa; phylum Arthropoda; class Insecta; order Trichoptera; family Brachycentridae; genus Micrasema; species Micrasema longulum. The sequence continues at coordinate 173,888 of NW_028277631.1, forward strand.
ATTTCACCGGTGTAAATTTGGAAAATATTCCAAGAAGGCTATTTTTATTTATTTATTTTTTACTTATCGCGCTATTATTGCATTTAGCCGGCGCGGCGGTTGGCAAGCCAAATGTCAAGAAAACATTTAAAAAAAACATTCGTTTTAAAATGGCAAAATCGTATGATTTCCTAATTTTGCGTTCGTTTTACCAGACTACAGCCTTAACGAATATTCTATTTTTTCGGACGAATCTTTTAGTATTTGATTAAGGTGCCGCGGTGCCTAAATAATGAATATGGTAGAAACTTGTCTAACGTTAGTATGTGGGTGGTGAACGAGTGACTATTATTTGACATTTAAGCTGTGCTGTATGCGCATGCACCTGTGCGCAATGCTCTGGTGATTCAAAACTTTATATCACCAGGTGTTAATCCAATCAGCAGGTGATAGAGATAACGGGTTTGCTTACAAGTCGGTATTAGTTATAATTACTTAACAGCAATATCCGTGATACCAAATCCATATGAGAAATATTTATCTAAGTTACGTTTAATTTTATTTTATTAATAAGAATCGGTCGCGGTCCCGTGGCTAGGTTGCGGACTCACGGATCAGAGCTCCGAGGTTCGAACCCCACTCTGCCCCAACCTTATTTCCATACTGAGAACTCTTTACAGCTCCTTGGTGCGAAGTAGAGTGGCTCGATGGTTTGGGGGGCCACACGAACTGTAGTACCTACTCTCTTATGACGGAGAAAATCAACAAATAAATGCGTTTGTGGTGTCTAGCGTCGATTATTGTAATGGTATCTACGCAGGTCTACCAATGAAAAAAATGACTCGCCTACAGTCTGTATTGAATGCCGCGGCGAAACTTATTTTTGGAATCTCCAAGTTCAGTTATATCACTCCACTGCTTCGGGAATTACACTGACTACGTTTTCCACACAAGGTTTTGAATATGTTCTGTAACTTGAATTATGAAAATAAAACTATTATTTTATAGGTTGGTTGGAAAAAAATGCCATTTGGCAATAAGCCCGCCAATGTACAAATAACATTATGTACGAAAAGTTAAATAAAATAAAAATAAAATACAAACTCCGTTTGTCGAAGTCACTGCACAACTCTGCTCCAGAATATCTAAGGGAACTCTGCATTCCAGATGAACTAGCTGACAGACGTCTTACGCTTAGCTCAGATCAGCTACATCTACGTCGAAAAGAAAAGTTATTATACCTCTACGCAAACAGCGCACTAAATTCGGCGAACGCGCATTTTTGGTCGCAGGCCCTACGGTATGGAATGCTCTCTCAGCAGGGGTCCGAAACTGTGAGAGTAAAGTGATGTTTCGGAAGAAACTCAAAACCCACTTGTTCTCTAAATCATTTGAATAAATTATTAGCATGTGGTGACAAAGTACATTATTTTTCATAAATTACAAATTAAAAAGCTAAAAGCGATGTCATACATATGAGTATTATGTAATTAATCTCAAAATTGTTTTATTAAAATCAAATATGTTTTATTATGCGTTAGAATAGGCTCTCCGCTATTTAGCCATTTTTCTGGAATTAAAATTATTATTGTAAGTTCCTTATCCGCACCTGATGGTGCATAGGGTACTGCATTGGTACATCGGATGCAGCGTTTCTGCACCTTTGTTACACGAAGGTTAGACACTTAGTCTTACGCCCAAGTGAGGACAGGCGTACATGGTTCATATTGAGGTGTGCATCTTTTTATTAAACATTCCATGTTAACATTGCCAGAAATCGAACCCGGGAACTCAAATATGGTAGGCGAAGGCATCGATATTATCTTTTTCAGGTTTTTTTTATCTGCGAGTAGTCACAGAACCTAAAGCGCTCTCACAGAGTCTAATAGATGTGCAAATGTGCACGTATGTAAATATATAAATTACTGAACATATGTATATGTATTCACAAAGCGCAGATGTCTCAATTGCATATTATGTATGCGTTTTTTTGTAAATGCATCGCTTGGTTTCATTCTTGTGGGCACAGGCAGCTTGCCTTCAATCTGAAAGGTCAATTTTATGCTTGAACCGCTCGCAATACGGAATGTTTGTCAAATGAGATTATTTTTTTAAAAAGTATTATCTGTGTTCTGACGATTTACCCAAATATTTAATTTTGAGGGCCATTTTCAACGAGTTGTAAATAACTCGCTATTAGAAAATGGGAAACCAGTTGGGGTAGAGTGAGATTCGAACCACGGACCTTTGATCCGTGAGTCCGAGGCATTAGCCGCAGGACCACAACCCGATTCTAATCATTTTTATTTATTTATTAAAAGAAAACAACAGCCATTATAACAAAACATATATATTTCCAAAGTAACCAAATTATGGGCTAATTATAGTTTTTTTACACATTACTTAATACAATGTCAAAATTTGAAGAAAAAAAATCGTACCTTTAAAAAGCCACTCCACGTCATTCCATATGTAAAAAAAAACATTAATAATGAAATAATTTGAAAAAAATAAAAAGTTTTTTGTTTACTCTGACTTAAAAATCGTTTCGTCATAATACCGGTGCATTTACGAATGAATTTATTAAATGAAAACTTTCCAAACTATTTTTTATCTAAATAGTTATTCTTGCAAATATTTTTTTTGTAACTTATGTTTGCAAGTAGGTACTCTTACTATTTATTTTACTTCTTATTTTATTAAAAATGGCTTTAATTGCCTTTTACATGTTATGGGTTAAATTATTAGGTTAAAAATACATTATTAGATATACTCATACATACGGGTAAGTAAAGTTAAGTTATAAGTAATATACAGCATTTAAAAATAAACTAATTGTAACAGTTAAACCAGTAGTTATTTACAAAAAATATAAGTAAGAGGAGATAAATGGAAAAGAAAAAAAACATTTTTTTTTTAAACCACTTACCTCTTTTTTATGTCTACCGGTTTCGAGACGTATCCGCCACATCGTATCGTAAATAATATTTATACTACGGTGATGGTAAAACTGAAAGTGTATTTTAGTATCTGCATGTTGGTGTAGTGTGTGTCCTGACGAAGAGACCAGTACGTCTCGAAGCTGGTAGACATAAATAGTCGGTAAGTGGTTGTATACTAATATTTATTAACAGTATTTTAAATGTTTGACCATAAATTTAATGCTTTAAACATAAATAACCAAAAAATAATAAATATGCGTTATATATTATAATGTGACGCATTAAAAAAAAAAAAATGATAAAGAAAATTATTTTGTATAAATAAAATCGATAGAAAAAAGTGTAAATAAAGCAAATAAAAACACTATGAAAAATATTAAATTAAATAAAATCATTGTTGTCCGAAACTACTAAGTACTAGTTAACAATATTTTGAGTTTGTCCAAATTTTTGTAGACAAGGACTGGATTCAACTCCCTGGGGAGCTGTTTATATTAACATATTACAACAGAGATGAAGATCATTTAAGAAAAGGTAATATAGACGTCTAGGCATCTACAGGGCTTATGACCTGTCAATGGCTGGTTTAAGTAGCCACTTTACTACACTGTGTAACATTTACCATTCTGCTTACATTTGAACATCTATATTCCTTCAATTCTTTCATCTGTTGATGTTTGTGAATTTAAAGAGCTGAAACCTTTATTTATGCGGGTGAGATTCATCTAATTGAATTGTTTCACCTACATACTAGGCAACGCCTGAAAATGTTATTTTTTCAATTTCTACACTTCTTCATGGACCAGGTAATTTATCAACACTATTCTGAGTTTGTCCAAATTTTTGTAGACAAGGACCGGATTCAACTCCCTGGGGAGCTGTTTATATTAACGTTACACAGCGTGTAAAGTGGCCACTTTTTTTTTTTTTTTTTAAGTTTTATTCATTTTAACAAATAAGTAACATACATAATTGTATTTTTGTTCCCGCAAAGCCGAAGCTTGTCTGCGGGTTACATTACATTTTTTTTTTATTTTTAATTTATAAGTAAGTACATAGTTTAATAATAATTGAAGAATAAAATATATTTATACACTTAAGTTTCACTTGCTGTTTAATATTTTTTTGACTATTTGCCATTGACAGGTCATAAGCCCTGTAGATGCCTAGACTTCTATATTACCTTTTCTTAAACGTTCTTCATCTCTGTTGTAATATGTTAATAAGTACTAGTTAGAGAAGGGCCGCCTTGTAGGTACTAAACATCATATGAAATGAATCGCCTACGCCTTGGTACTTATTGTTCAGAGTATGAAGTAGATATTAATGACTCCATTTTTACCGTATGAAGACGAAGTATTGTTGCCACAGTATTCATGGTATATATTTTACTGTATTGTGTTATACTGGTTTGTTAAACCAATGTGATTTTTAATGTAAAATTATATATTCATTGTTTTTTTTAAACTTACACGATTTCCCATTTTAAAAAAATGTATTCATGCCAATAATTATAATCAGATAATACGTATTCAGGTCATTGAGATATAATATATAGAGATAACACTCCATACGAATCTGAGCTAAGAATTCGTCCCCAAAGGACAGGGATTGACCAGCGGAGATAGCAAGCATTGTCACGTCGACTTTGACAAGCAAAACAAGTAGTACGTACAGTAAAAAGCATGGACTGTTTACACCGGCCTACTGTAAGTTCTATTCAGTATGTCGCTCCCTTCCGCATACGCGTCACCTTTGTTTGTCATTTCGCTTTACGCCCGACTAACTGAGCAGGACGGAGACAGGAGATAACTCACGAATTGTAACGTATTAAAAATACGTTTTTTGACATAAAAATAGCTATTTTAAACAAGTATTGATTACGATGAGAACATGACTTGCCGGTGAAAGGTTAAACCATCGCTTTTCCAGATCGATTTGTGCAGTATCTTAGCGTACATGTAGGCATTTTAGTAATTTCGAGGAGAAAAGTAGCTGGCGAACGCTCGCAACAAGCTTAAGTCCGTTCTATCAAACATATACCAATTGGCCGCAGGTTGAGGTATCATATTTCGAACGCTTATGTTTACTCTAGTTTACTCTAAAATTAAATGTATTTATACAATATGTATTGTACTTTCTTTACTAACTTTGTATGCTTTGCGAAGCTGTTATTGGTTCTTAGTGTATACACTATATCTGTTTGTTTACTATAAATATGTATGTAGAACTGTTGGTTACGCAAATAAAATAAAATATACCTCAATGATTCAAATTCCTAAAATTGAGTTCCAGTGTAAAGAGTGGCCGTTAATCAGGCTCATTAATCAGGACGTCCAGGTTTCCATTCATTCCCTTCTCAAAAAATCTCCGACTTTGTTAAGACATCTTGTTTTATTTGTTTTTTTTCTTAAAAAAATAAATATGCGTTCTTATGATATGCCCAAATATTTAATTTGGAGGGCCATTTTTACCGAGTTGTTACAGTATTAGAAAATGGGAATCAAGTTGAGGGTAGAGTGGGGTTCGAACCACGGACCTTCGAGCCGTGAGTCCGAGACACAAGCCACGGGACCACAACCCGATATAAATATATAAACACGATTTGAATTGGATGTTTAGTTTTTCCGGCAAGTCGTTGCCGCGCGAATGATGAATCCGGCGGGTATACATCTTGTGGAACTGCGCTTCGCTGGGTCACGAAACAAGTGGAGTCATCTTGTACCAGAACCTAGTAACAGTTGGTGTCAACGCACTCTTCACTCTAACCCTCCCATTAGTCATACTCGGAGGCAGATTTTCCACGCATCATTATACTACTACCTTTGTCAGATAGTAAACGATCAGGAGGGAAAAAAATGCTCCGGACGTGATTCCTGGCTGGATCAATGGATAATCGTAGTCATTAAAATCATACGATTTATATCAAGGAAACAGCAGCAACCCGAGATATAATGCAACAAAACTAACAGCGATCTAACATGTTCAGTACTTGATACAACATATACAATTAAATATCTCGGTGAATTTATTAGTGAACTAGTTAAACGTATCAGAAAATGTATATACATATTTATTAGACTAAGGAATATTAAAAAAAACAATATTTTAAAAATAGCTTATTACTCAATTGTTCAATCTTTGTTACAATATGGTATTGTTGGATGGGGTGGGGTGGTGCATATGCCAATATATTAAACCCTCTTAAAATGGTACAAAGATTAATTTTTAAAGTAATATTAAAGAATCCCTCAGCAATCAATGCGGAACTTCTATATAAGTTATTTAAAGTTCATACAGTAGACACTATTTATAAAACAAATTTTATCATACAAATTTATAAAGTAGAAAAAATAAAAGAATTTGAGATGAATAAGTCACTCAGATACCAAAATAATATTAAAATCCCTATATTCCACACAAGTCAGGGTCAAAATAACTTTGTCTTCAAAGGTGTCAAAAATTACAATAATCTCCCCAATGAACTAAAAACTATTAAAACTAATAAATCAATTCGAATGAATGTATAATTATTTTTGGTTTTTCCTTTTATACCCCACCCTATAAGTTTTTTTTCTTCTCATTTACTCAAATATTTAAAGGGGCTTACTTATCAGATTTCCTTATACCAGTTTTATATTAAGAAATAACTATACCCGGTTTAACTATTTATAACCGATATAAAAAAATCTTATAAAAATATTTATTACCTGGAATAACAATTCACTTGTTATTTCATTCTTCATTTTTTTTAAACAGTCAACACTGATATGTGCGCGTGCGCAGTAACTTTTATAACAACACAAACAAAAGTCAAAATCAAATCGAGACTACTGTCAGTGTAATCGAGAACATGGAGAAAACCGTTAGAACAAGAAATCAAAATTATGAAGAAGAGGAGAAGTTATAAACGAATTCTATAGTTTATTCGTGTTTCTTTTTTATCACAATTAATTAAAACGCATACAAACAAATAACATTTCAGATATTATTTAAACAAACAATTAAAAATCACTTGGATCGCAATGAGAAGGTCGCAGGACTTCGACATTGTTTAAAATTGAAAAAAAAACAGATATACTATCCATTTTGATTACCGAAAAATATGACTTTTGACAGATCGCGTGCTTATTCCAGCGTTATACTACATAATGTGCAGGTATAAGTTTCTATGGTCGCTATCGCAGATTTAAACCGAGTTTAACTCTATGCGAGGTTTATAAGTAATACTTTTTGCTATACCATCATTATTCTACCACTATTCTCAAGCTTTACTTTATGCCCGATTTATAAGTAAGGCCCAAAATGATATAAATTCTAATAAATAAATAACTATAACAGTGTAAGTCACTCCCCAAGCACGAGAGTTAGTCTCTTTTTTTAGAGAGTTACAGTTACCAGATGTATAAAAGTAGATATGTCTAGAATAGAAAAAACATCTACCATTTATGAAATATATTTGATTAATAAAAAAATAATAAAATAGTTTTGGAATAATTTAAACTTTAACTTAAGTGTAACTTTATGGGTAAGGCCCTGTTTGATATTTTATTCTGTTTTATTCACGCTTCTTCACCCTCTAACAGTTATTTCGTGACGGATTCACTAGTATTTCGTTATATACCGTAAATTGTAAATTGGATCATTGCGTCGACATCATTTGTCGATATTTGGTAGTTGGCAAATATTGCGCAATCTATTTCTGCCTCCGTAATAGCGAGTGCTTTATGCTGGAGGTTATTACAGATCTTGTACGGAGATCTATCTTGGGAACTAAGTAATACATTGCATCTCACATCTCACCCACATATTGTAAATACTACTGTGCAGATCAGCGTAGGTTCTGGCATAAACCGTACGAGAACATCTGCACACCATTTGCTTTAGTAAGAAACATACCTAACTGTGATGCAATTACTTGATGTTTAGGTATTTATATATACACGGTTTTTCAGGGCCAGACCGCGAAACTCTAAAGAAACATTCCTCATAATAAGCTTTAAAAAAATTCTTATATTTTTTTTTTCAAAAACTAATTTAAAAAAATATATATTTGTAATCTCAAAAAGGAGTAAATCCTTAATTCCTCGCACTAGCAGCCCCTCCACAAACCCTGTCCCTTCTCCTACCCAGCCGCTTCCCTTGTCCGCGTCTGGTGCGTATCGCTTCGTTAGTCAAATATGTTTTTATCTCAATTTTTTCGTCGGGGAGGGGTAGGGGTTAGCGAAAAGGGATGCTAGTCCGAGGAATAAAAGATTTACTCCTTTTTGAGATTATAAAAAATAAATATACAGGGTGTTCTTTAAACCCTGTCACATTCGAAATCACGATGATCAGTATGGGCAAGAACAAATATTAGCATATTTAAAAAAATATTAAGAATGAAGAAAATTTGTAAAAATTAAATATTATAAATAACAAATGGTTGCTTACTTCTGCAGGGGAGAAGCGAGGGGGGCGCGGCCGCGTGGTTAACGGTGTTTCAGACTCCCCCCTCCTCCTTTCTCTCCTGCAGAAGTTAGCAACCATTTGTTTTTTTAAATATTTTATTTTTTTAAATTTTAATCGTTCTAAAAAATATTTTAATGCGCCAATATGTCTTCTTGCTCATACTGATCATCGTGGTTTCGGATGTGACAAGGTTTAAAGAACACCTGTATAAAAAAAAGTTTTTAAGAAAAAACTTATCAGGATTTATTTTAAAGCTTACCATGAGGATTGTTTCTATGAAGTTTCACTGTCTGGCCCTAAAAAAACGTGTATATAAATATTATTATTGTAATGCTCACGAGTACTCGCATTTTACAGAGAAAAAAAAAATTGGCGTCGGAATTAGATTAACTTAAACGATTTTGTTTTCTTTCCACAAACCTCAAAATAAAAGTTATTCGAATTTTTTCTTTTAGAAAATAAAGTGTTTGCCCTCCTGCAAAATGCAAAATTACCGTAGTCGAATTTTTAGGTACCTTTTTCTTTGAAGTAGTCAACTTAACGCATTTATTGTAATGGCAAGTTTTAAAATATTACTTATTGAAATATGCTAGAGTATTTTTTTTTATTCATATCAGATCTAAACTGTAATCACTCTTCCTTTATGATATTCTTAATTTTTTAATCAGATTAATATCTAGTTTTAAAAAAATAAAAGATTTGCGTTCTATGATTTGCCCGAACATCAACATTTTTAGGGATATTTTAACGATTTTTTAATAAATTTAATTAGAAAATAAGAATTAATTTGTGGTAGAGCGGGGTTCGAACCGGGACCTTTGATCCGTGAGTCTGTGACACTAGCTACGGAATCGCAACCCGGTTTGAATTTATGTATAAGTTTCAACAGTACAACATGGTAAACCGCCGGCCTTGTGGTGATTTTTTCACAAAAAAAGACGCTAAATAAATAAGGCGATTGTTATTATTTACGAATGGTTTATGGCAAACAAATAATATTCGATTATTTATCGGCGAGTTTATACTAAGTGAAAAACAAATAAGTCGTGTCAGCGCGTTTGCCTACCACACAAGAGATCTCAGGTTCGTTTCCCGACATGGTTGTTATAAAATATTTTTTCATAAGGGTGTTTTTACACTAGAATATTTTATAGTCCCTGGACTGGCACCTGACATGGAAGATTCTGCATAATTACCTAGAATATGTCCATGTACTTGTGATTTTCACAAACTGAACGGTTTGGGTGGATAGGAAGAAATTGCCTTAAGGCAATATGCCCGCCCCTATATTTATGTATATTGTATATGTATTCGAGATGTGGTGTTGGAGATGTGGCTGCATGTGCCTCGGACAGCCAGAAGGACGAATGCATCGATACTGGACGAGCTCAATATTACAACTCGTCTATCAGTGGTGTTTTTGAGAAGGATACTGTCTTTCTTTGGACATATTGCTAGTCGTGAGCCAGACAATCTAGAAAAGGCAATAATGTCTGGCCGAGTTGAAGGTAGGAGAAGCCGCGGTAGAATCCCATATAGATGGACTGACCAAATAAAGGTGGCTACGGGGCTAAAATTTGATAAGGCAGTCGTCGGGCTGAGGACAGACTGGAGTGGAACAGACTGATCAAAAGTGTACATGGTCCTCAGCATTGTGGGACCGACTTGGAAGAAAAGAATATGTATATAAAGTGTTTAGTAAATAAATATGCACCACTAGTTGTCGAAAGGGAATTATGATGATGATAAAAGCAAATAAAAACGAAGTTGAAAATAAGATAAATAAAATATTAAATTAAGACAACATTTTTACACTGTGAAGTCTGAATTTTTAGTAAGAATTTAGCTACCACGCTGTTAGTAAGACAGGTGTGTCATGTCGACTGTGTACAGCCCCGAAAGAGTGGGGATCAGAGGACTGACTGACATGTTAGAACTTGGAGTCAATTGGAATGCAGGAGGAATAATAAATAATATTTAGCTTTCATCTCCAGTGCTTACTTTACCGTGAAACACCCGGACTAAGTTCAAAATAAACTTTACACTAACGGGGTATTTAAAATCCTAAATAAACGATTTAGGTACCTCATTTTTTTTTCTTTTTGTATTCTCACCAGTAATCGAACCCGGAACCTTTGGTGTGAGAGTCGAGTGACACAACTACTACACCACGGAGGCCGCCAAATAAACATTATAATATGAGTGTAAAATATTGGGTTACAATAGGAAGTTAAACGAGTTATCTTCAATGAGGAACTTCAGCCCTACGGGAAATCGGATACAAAAAATGTTTTCTTGCGCGCGGTAAAAATTAGAGCATTAAATTGTTCTGCAAAGTTTCTTGAAAATGTACGAAATAAATCATTTAAAAAAAACGCACTACTCTAAACGACGAATAGGAAATTAAACGAGTTATCTTCAATGAGGAACTTCAGCCCTACGGGAAATTGTAAACAAAATTTTTTGTCTCGGTGCGGTAAAAATTAAAGCATTACATTGTTCTGCAAAGTTTCTTGAAAATTTACGTTTTTTTTTTTAAACGCACTACTCTGAGCGACGTCACTGATTTATTTGAACCAACCAATGATATGATAGCTGCGAAGGATATCCGGTTTGCTTACCGTAAACGAATCAATCGGGAGAACTGACAGAGAAGCACCTCTGACGTCACACGGGGAGTTATTTCAGAAATACAAAACTTTAAAAAATCATAACGCTGATAGTGCGATATATAAAGAAAATGGCTTAGTTTAATAGTCTATTAACAAATAATAAAAAACTCTGAACTTCCTCGTTGTCTTTAAAGTTAAATATAATTTTCTGTATGAAAAATGGATTTTTTGTATGGATTTATTTAAACATATTCAATTACACACAGGTTACCGACGAAGATACATTGTCATACCGTACAGAAAATTCGATTTAACTTTATAGGCCATTTTAGATAACTATGTTAACTTCCATTAAAATCGGGCCCCTGAAGCGTAAGACTTTGTAGTACTACTTATCTTACTTTCATTTAACAAAAATGATCGAGATACGCTGCGGTTAATGTAAAAATTACGGTTTCCTATCAGGGACGAAGGAGCATATCGAGAAAGCAAAGAAGGAGCAAGAAATCATTGCTATTCACCAGTACCTAATATGTATTTTAATTCGCTTTATATCAACACATTATGAAGATAAAAAACTAGCAACCAATATAAAAATGCTCGAAGATGCCTAGATGATTTTCACAAAAATGGCGCTATATAAATTATCCAAATATATATATATATATATATATATATACTTATATACAAACATGGGCTGTACTGTGTTATTTACTGTAGGTACCTACTAACATTTACGCATATAATACCTATCCTTAAAATCTGAGCTTTACTAGAAGGTTGGTATCAAAGACGCCGCTGTTTCCTGTGCACCATTAGGTAATTGAAAATTGCATTGGCCACGCCCCTAATACGTCACGATTCGGTTATATTGTGAACATTGTGACCGTTTAATTTTAATTAGAACATCGTCACGAATCTTGACCTCACAATTATCATAGAGACATTTTTTTAACAATTAGAGTTTAAAAGTTTTGTATTAAAACATTTCTCCGCAATATCCGTATTGATTATGGAAATACAAATTATATTTCAACCCATTTCCCATATTTTTATTGGTATTCGTAGTATGTGATACTTCCCTATTGCATTATAAATATTGTTTTCACGTAAAAATTACGATCGCAAAAAAGGCTAAACAATCAGTGCGCGCAGGCAAAATGCTCAACAGGCACATTTTGCGGCCCACTAGTTTGGCATTTTAGCGGTTAAAATATATGACTCATTAAATGCATTTGCTTACGAAGCAATGATTCAAATCTAATGATTTAATATTTCCAAGGCTTTTTCCTTGTGAGAACAGAACCATGATTAATACATATTACTGCTACTTTTAGAAAGTCTTATTGAATTTTTTCCAGAATATTCACATTGACCATTTATATTAATTGATGTGAATTCGTTCAGCATTCGAAATATATTTTTCAACGTTATAGAGAAACTTGAACGACACGAATGCAAAATTTATATATTTGGTCTTTGGAAATATGACCATATTTCTGACTACCATAATTAGACAAATCACTCCCTCTCACTTCTTTTCACTGTACTTCATAGTCCTTACGCTTCTATATCCCTCAGTGAAAAATTACAACGCTTATCAGTTCATGGTTTACCTCTTCGTTCTTATTGTCAAAGCACCATCTTAATATCCATCCACAATTCCTCTTTCTTCCCTAAATCATATAGTGCCCATTCAGCTCGACTGTAGAATCATCTCCCATCCACTATCAAAGTTGTTCCTACAGTATCTCTGTTTAAATCACGCCTGAAGAAACATCTCCTTTCTCTTCCTTAATCTCTCCTCCTTTCCCCTTTCTCTTCATTTCTTTTTCCCATTGGGTAATAGCATTGATTTAAGGTATTTTGTATACAAATTCAATTATTTCTATTTTTGTACATGTTTAACATTTTTTCCTATTGAATATTTTTTGTAACATGAATTAAATAAACTAAACTTCAAACGGTTGGTAAGAAGAAATTGTTATTTGGCAATAAGCCCGCCAATTCAAAATTTACATTATGTACAAAAATGTTGATTAAATAAATATAGAAAACTAAGTTTTGGAAATATTTACCGAACACATGAATAAAATTATTCAATTTTGATTAAATCTTTATAATTACCTGGAGGGTAAAATCCACTATTTGTCTACAAACGTTTGGACTTACTCAAAAAATTGTTGATTCCAACAGCTTTAAAAAGTTTTAAAAAATTGACGTATTTTCAGTCGCCAAGTAGGTGAACTAATTCGGTATAAAATCGTGTAGTAAATTTAAGAAAAATGAATTTAAAAAAACAAACTTTGGTGTATCTTTAACAGCGTGTTTGAACTCTGAATTATTACGCATTCCCGAACTCATATTTCGATTATGACATGTTATTACTCCTTATATGCATAATATAATTATACCATAAATAAAATTATGGTGAAAGCATGATAAATAATAACGACTTATCTTTTACTAGATAAAAGTGTTATCTATATCACTTACGCGTTTTGATAAAAATAACATTAATAATATTTATTTTATTTATTTTATTTATTTTATTTATTTTATTTATTTTATTTATTTTATTTATTTTATTTATTTTATTTATTTTCCTACCTTATGATCTCCAACGAACCAGTTGCACCACAATATAGTGGAAATAAAAAAAAAAAACGTCGTTTAAAATCAGCCCTTTTTAGAAAAATTTGAAAAATCTATTGGAAGGGTGTGTTCATTTTATACGGACAGCTTATTAAATCATTATTTTTATTGTTCATCAAGATCGGCAGTTAATTTAACATATTTAAATGAAGAACAAGGAAAAGGAATACAAAAGTCTTGACTGATTTAAATAGTCACTTTACCACCTATATTTTATTTATTATGGTTCACTTTTTTGGTCATGTTTTTCATTTTTTTTTTGTGAATTTAAATTTCAACGGCAGATATTTCGTATGTAAAACCAAAGTAAGTGCAAATGTCTCATTTTTGAGGTTTTAATGCAAAACAATCCCATTTGTCACAATTTTAAGTATGTAAAAGAAAAACAATTGAAAAAATACAAGTTACGATTTATTTTTTATTATAACATATTTATCACATCAATTTACATTTAATTATTTAAACAATAGGTTAATTGAGTAGTAAAAGTATTCATACATTTTATTTGTTTTTGCTGGTGAGTCTTCTAAAATGCCCAACTAGAGATAGCTTCCCCGTTCTAAGGTAGTAAATAATGTACTTATAATGTAAGTTATATTCGTCATAAATATAATTTACTTAAACAAACCAATTTTATTAACTTTGATAGTTTTTCAAACATAAAGTTAAAACATGGTACATAATACTTTTTATTTTTTTTTATTCGATATTTATTTATCAACCCTTTTACGAATTGTTACATTCATTTTACAAAAATAATATATCATTTTTTATTTATACTCTGTTGTTGATAATTATATTTTTACGCCTTTTGTAAAGTTTGTAAAGTTTGTCTCAGTCTTTTGTTTAGTTTTGTCTGGTAGTTTATTGTATAATTTCAATCCCTGATTTATTAGTCTCGATTGTCCTTGTCTTGTTTTAAAATGCTGTAAGTGGTATTGTTTTGACATTCTTGTAATATGTCCATGTTTATTACAATTTTTTTCAAGTTTTAGTTCTTTGTCTACAATAATATTAGTGGCTAACTTATGAATAAATTTTAAAGATTCTAGTTGAAAAGGGTCATTTACATTGTTTTTTTTAGTTTTTTTTAATGATTTCTTTAGTTGGTGTTAAATAAAGGAGGTCATATACTAGATTCAATATTTTATTTTGCTGTCGTTGTAGTCTGCTTATGTCATTTTAGTTTACTGTTCCCCATAGTTGTTGCATATAACATATTTTAGATTTGACATGGGCTTCATACGTAAGAATTTTTTCCGTTTTCGGAACAAAATTTTAGATTTTTGAGAAAACACTCGATAATGTTGCTATTTTGATAATTAAAATATTAATGTGAGCTGTCCATGTCAATTGTCTGTCTATTATTATTAATATTATGGATAACTTATGTAGCGCCATTTTCGTAATATAATACCTCAAGGGCGCTTTACAAAGTGATTATATAAAGATATAATTTTAATTTTATATTTTTTAATTTTTTAATTTACGAAAAACAATGTACTTTGTCATCACATTCTAAGGATTTATTCAAATGGTTTAGAAAACAAGTGGGTTTTAAGTTTTTTTCGAAACATTCACTCTCACAGTTTCGCACCTCTGCTGGGTGAGCATTCCATGCCGTAGGGCCTGCGACCGCAAATGCGCGTTCGCTGAATTTAGTACACTGTTTGCGTAGAGGTATAATAACTTTTCCTTTCGACTATTAATTGTTAGTCCTAAATCCAGTTTTCTAAGCAAACTAAAATCTTCAAGCGCCCATATCTCTAAACTACAGTATTTGCACATACATTAGTGTTACACCCAGGGTGCGATTTAAATCTTTACGTTATTATATTAGCATAACGTAAAGCTTTAAATCGCACATGTCACACACTATTTAAAGTTATCACTTTCACAACGCAATGTCAAACCCTGTTAATGGATAGTGGAGGTGGGTTGCGCACGTATCGATGAATGGATCAAGCCAAATTGGTAAAAAATGTGTACTGTTTACGAAATTTGTTCTATTGTAAATTTATTGATATCATTTTAACTTTGCTAAAATTCCACTCGTCCATGCGCTTTGTAGCTGCACGATGATTGGTTATCTAGCTTTCATATATCAACTTCAAAATACCTAAATTTTGTAAATTGGGTCCAGATTTCCAATCGTCTATACGCTTAGTAGCTGCAAGACGTGTTTATATCTTACTCCTTTTTATTATTCATATTATTATTTTTAAAATATCATTAATACAATAAAATTTATTTGTCAATTTTTAAAATGTGTAAATGGGGGCTATATTTCTAACTGCTTTTTCTAATGCGCTCTGTAGCTGCAAGACGTCCTGTAATCTAGCTCTTATCTGTTATAATTTTTTAATGATCTTAATTGAAAACGAGGAACCAAAATCCCAACCGTCCATGCGCTCCTTAGCTGCAAGACGTACTGGGATATTTATTAATTGTACAGCGCCCTTGAGGTGATTTTCACAAAAATGGCGCTTTATAAATTATCCAACTATATAAATATATATATATATTGGTATATATAAATTGGTTATGTTTTTTTTTTTTTTAATTTAGTCTTTTATTGCTTATTATGTTAATGATAATTAAGTTAATTGGATTAATTACGTTTTTTTATTGTTATTATTATGTTAACTTTGTTAAATAGCTAATTTTATAAAATGTTTCCCTCGGCACGGGACACCCCAGTGAGGGAACATTATTCTGTATAAAAAAAATAATACAAACAATGTAAAAGTATAAATAAATGTATAGATTGCCTCATTCCATTCTCGAGGTCGAGAGGTTCCAAGAGGTCGTCACCCTCACTGAAAAAAGAACCTTGATAAAACTGATAGAATATGTATTAATTTTCCCGATGTCTTGTGCATACTACTTTCTTCAAATTCGAACTTTAGCCCATACGCGGCTCGGTACGCCCGACGATGCGCTATGGTAGAACCTTGTATAATTAATTTTGTTTTGTGTTTGTTTGGCCATCCGGTCTCCTTGTGGTATTCTTTCATCTCGTTATATTGTTTGCTTTGTATACCAAAAAGTTACAAACTAGGGGAGCGATCTATTTTAGCATTTTAAACATAAACTTATTAAAAAAACAATATGCGTGCACCGCATAATCCACCAGTTACAATAAATAAATTATATCTTCATACAAGTTAATTTCAAAAAATGCCAAGTCCAATTTTATCGGTTTTGAGTTGGCAACACTGCGGCGTAGAGCATTTCGTAAACCATACATTTACCCAATTAATTCTTCGATAAAGAATACCTATATCGAATTTTGTATTTGATAAATGATTTAAAAAATATTACACTTATTTGTTTATAAATTTGTATAAACCACTTAATTTTTTTTAAAATTACACTTCGACCGGTTTCGAGGTTACTACCTCATCGTCAGGAATTTAACTAACTTATAATTACACGCGTTGCTATTTATATAATAAAATATTGTATGAAAGAGACAGAAAATTGAAAGAAAGAGAGAGAAAGAAGATAAAATAAATCATAACGGGAATACCGAGGTACCCGGTGCTTCCAAAGCCCACGGTACAAACTCCACACACTTAACCACATACATTGCCCGACTGCGACACGGTACAAATTCCTCACAATTAAACACACTAAAAACTACACTCATACATTCAGCCCTGAAGATGGACACTGCAATGTGCTCCGAAACGTCGGCAATACAAAGCCCACAAACACGGCATAATAACCCAGAAAAACACTATCTGTATAACGGGAATAGTTTTAAAAGAGGACTCGAAGTTAAATTTAATTGATTATTTATTATTTGAAGTTTTTGATTAATGGCTTTACTAATTTCTAATCGTTCTAAATTATCTAAACGAAAACCATTTTTTGAAATTGGGCATTTAAATGTACCTGTATTCTGTATTGAAAACTCGTACGTTTTTGTAATTACCGTATTTTGCGGACGATAAGACGCGTCGGACCACAAGACGCACCCCAAAATTTATCTATCAACAAGCTGAACCCGGCAGCGCTTTGCTATTGCTAGATTTGAGTTCATACTCGTGTATATATATATATATATATATATATATAGATGAACACAATCGAAAGTTTGATATTAATTATTGTATTTAGTCCAAATGAAATATGTACGTGCACATTATTATTTTTGTGTGTCGGTTTATATTACTAGGTACCTAGGTACTTGTTAATGATTGAATATAAGGACCTCAAATAATTCATTTTCAAATATTGAATTTAAGTAGGTACCTAGGTACTTGTTTATGGTTGAACTCCAAAACTGTTAATAATTCATTTTCAAATATAGAATTATTTTTGCAAATGTCAAACTCTGCTCTACTTACCAACAGTGGTGCATTTTGTGTAAGAATCCGTTTTTTTATGTCAGTTAAAACTATTTAAGTATAAGATACTAAAAATCAATTAAAAATAAGTTAATGTGTAGAAATTAAGAAGTCGTAAAGAAATTAATCAATTTAGTATCCATTAAAAATAATTGTTATTTGTAAACGTCAAAATACTTTTTTTTATAGACAAAAAAACAACATCCTCCAAATTTTTAAATATATGCCTTTTAAAACACGACAGTGGATTGGAATGACTTATCGATAGCTAAAATAACTTGCTAGCGATCACGCTGATAATATCAAAATCACATGTATATTCGGTGACAGTTCAGTTGTTATTGGGCTGGAGAGAAAAATATTGTACCCATAGTTTTATGATCGCAACATTCAAACTAGGGCTCAGTAGGTAGCGATAAATTCAACGCCGCAACTTAGTAAATGTGCAATATACAATACAAATAGTTAATGTGGCGCAACCAATATTTCTTCAAACGAATTTATAATAAAATGTAATTTGACCTTCTCCATCTATGCTAGTAATTAAGTAATGAATAATAAGGCTTTACAATTAAAATCTTCTGATACTTCGTAAATTGTCTAACCCAACTCCGGCTTACCGGATGTTCTATTTAACAAGTGTTAATTTATTATTGTTATTAATTAAATTAATTTACGTTCTTTAATATTTTTTCTCGCGTTTTTATGTTTCGTATTGCGTGTTGTTTAATCGGATCTAATCGTAATGCAAAATTACTATTGTCGTTGACTTCGTCGATTTTAATTATTTATGCCCTGGCTTTGGATTAAACTTTCGAGGAGTTTTACTATTAAAAGTATACTTGTATGCTAAACAAGCTTGTGTTCCATAACTGGGTAGCGTGAGTGATAATTTTTCTATTAGGGTCAAAGCACCAGTAAATGACCACCCCCCAGTAAATGACCACTGATTAATAAAACACAATATAATAAGAATTGCTGCATGTGTCCAGTCAAAAAACTTTTAAGACTAGAAACTATGACAAAAGCAGTAGGCGGACACATCTTTTGGTAAGATACAAATCTATCAGTTTTGAACTGTGAGTTGTCATAAGGTAATAGTGCGTCTTCCCGTTATTGTTTTGAAATTGATAGTGTTTTTATAAGCAAAGGTGTGGTAAGTGTTTTATTTGATGCAATTTCTTATGCAATTCTTTGAATATATCCATATTCTAATGTGTTAGGGTGTTTTATAATGTTATGATGTAACTTAATCTGAGTATTATTTTTACTGGGGTAGGAGTGGTCATTCACTGGTGATTCTGGTATTTCTTTAGAGTAAAATTGTAATACTCGTATTTCAATAAAAAGGTAAAAGTACTTAAAAAATTAATGTGTTTTTTTATTGTTTTTTTTTATTTTGTACGCTTAAATAATGAAATTTATACCTTTAATGTGGATTTCACTACAAGCTGAACCTTAAACAGTAATTCATTGGTGCTTTGACCCTACTTCATAAAAAAAAAACAACACATTACGTAAAAAATTAAAAACATTACACGTTCAAACGTTGTACGTAAAATAATGCTGTGTTGAGTGGTGTCATCCATCTAGTCTTAAGTAATTCATTTCTAACGTACAAAACCATAAATTATAATTTGATTTGCAAACTTAATTTATGTTACTTAAAATATACACATTGGGCAATAATAAATAATGCTATGAATTTAGAAACTGAATCAACAAACTTGGGATGTGTGTAAACAGTCTTAACTTGTTGATTTCAATCAATGTGTATAATGATGTTCACTTATTATTTATACACAAGGTTTCGTTCGTTGAAATGTAATGCTAAAACACATAATATTATAAAAGGAGGGTATAGAAATCGTAGATACACATCTCTAAATTAAGAAACATACGTTATTAATTTAGATTATTATTACACGAGATTACTCTGCTCCCTTTAAAATCACTAATTCAAATACGGCTTTAACCTTAAACTTTAGAATCTCGTTCGAAAAATTACACTTGCGATTACAGTAAAATCTTGCAGCTTTCATTAATGCAATTTAGTCTTTCGATACTTTTTATAAGGGCTAGTATTCTTTAAAATACATCAAATTGACTTACGACAGTCTAAGGGAGGTGACAATATACGCACTCGTTATGTGTAAGAAAGAGATAACGAATATATTTTGTATGTCGTAAATAATTTAGCATACTTATGTTTTAGTGGTTTGAAAGTAAATTTGCTTTGAAATAAATAAATGTTTTGAAATTTTAATCGAAACGAATTGATATTTTAATCCATAATATAGTATAAATCCTCTAGTGGGTTTTAAAAAACAAAGATTCGCTCATTGTTTTTTTAATTGTAATTCGTTTTTGTGCATACGATGACAGTTGAATATTGTAGGTTATTCTTCAGTATCCATTTAAACTTTTAAAATTTAGTTAGAGTTATGATAAAAACGTTACTAGTGTATAGTGTTAAGAATAAATATATATGAAGAATTATAATATGTATAACTTATGTCGGTTCGTGAATAATAATGTGAAATAAAAGTCGATGAAACAATGATTCTTAAAACGTAATTTATGTTTTGTTTGGTGAACTATCGTACTCGGTAAGGAATACTTTTAAATCATTTATTAAGAAATACTGTTTTATTTCAAGACAAGTTATAATAGTCTGACTTAACCAAAGATGCACCGGTGCGCTAATGAATTATCCAGTTTATTAATTACATTTTCGACGCTTGACCCAAAACGCGAAATAGCTGCGCGGATGGGTCGTTGCTTTCTAATGACGTAGGCGAGGGTTCGAATCCATAGGGATTCCAATTTTTTTTTGCAATCATGTTTTTTTAAATTGTATTTTTTAAATCAAATGTTTGTGCTACATTAGAAAATATTTTTACTGAAACTATTAGCCGCTGGAGCCATTTGTTAGGAATCATTTATTAAATATACAATAGACTTGTTTTTTTATATGCCATACTACCGCTATGGACATTTTATCAGAATTTTCATAGCTTACCAATTTAAAAACTCACCGCTCGCCACTGATAGGTACTAACCATTTATTTGTAATTTTATACTTATTTTGTCAATTTTTTTTTCAATACATATTTTTTTTTAATGAGACTACCTCAGATATAGGCGACTTCAGCTGTTTTCTCTTGAAAATGTTGCGTAACCTAATACTTGCAGGCACACCGACTGCACGTGTTACATCCGTCAGTATTGACACCCGTATTATATCCGTCACATCTATATCAAGAATGTATTGACAATTTTCTGGTCAGGCGACTACGGAAGGAGGTCCCAACAGAATGCCCGTAAGAGGTTTTCGCGTAACCTAAACTACTTAATACCGAGAACACGTACCCACGATGTTTGTTCGGAGACACTTTTCATATATAGCTCCAAGAGTGTTCAACGTCTTGGATGAACACATTATGTTCTCCAAAACAACGTCTATATTTAAGATGAAGATCCATAGTTGGATTGTATCGAGGGGTAGAGACTACTGTATGAGATTGCTTCGGGAATAAATATAATATAACATCGCTGCTGTCTTCATTATTATCCATATACGTATATTTGTATATCATCACTGTCATTCGTATTATTATATAACTTTTCTGCATTCCTTTTTTCGACATGTATACATTCTTATTATTTATATTTTTCTATTATTATTTTTATTTTTTTATTTTTTTTATTTCTTAAGTTAGCTTATATCAAAACTAATATAAACTATTATGTACATTTACATCATCTATATATATTTACATTTCCTTACAGTAACTTATACATTTATTTTTAAATTCTTTCAGACACTTTTCATTCTTCATACATTCAGGCATCTCATCATACATTTTTAAACCCTTATACATCAAACAATTTTGCGACTCAGCTCTTTTCAATAATGGGAGTCTTATTTTATCCTTTTGTCTAGTAGCATATTCATGACAATTTTTGTTTAAGACAACTTTATCCTTAAAATATTTTGGTAATTTATCCTGAAAAAATTTATGTATAAATATCAACATATTAAATTTAAGTCTCCTTCTTACAGATAACCATTTTAGTTCATCTCTCATTTTTTTTTAAATTGCTATATTTATTTTTCTTAAGAACTATTCTTATCGCTTTATTTTGTAAAATTTCTAGTTTATTTAAATTTCCTTCGTTTGCTAAAAATAATATTGTTGAGCAGTAATCTATATGTGGAAGAATGATTGTTTTGTAAATTAGTTCTGCAGTATCTTTATTTAATTTATTTCTCAATCTACTAAGGAAAAATATTATGCATATTATTTTGATTATTTTGTATATTGTTTTAATATGTTAATATCGGTTATCATACGTATTATTATATAACTTTTCTGCATTCCATTTTTCGACATGTATAATTTTTGTATTATTATTTTGTTAATTGTTTTGTTTATTTTGTATATTGTTTTAATATGTTATTAAATATTTTTTATTTATATATCGAAGAGTCCCGACTTAACACGGAATTTTCTAACATGTCGGGACATAAAAAACATATACTTGTGTCTATAATAAAATTGTGTATTTTGTGCATTAAAAATAAAAACAAAAAAAGTATTATAATGCCAGAAGTCGGTACTTTATTCCTAGCTACTTAAAGTATTAGTTGTTTAGTGTTCAGTGGTAATTAGCAACTTATTGTGGTTAGTTTATACTTCAGCAGTCGAGGAAGCGAGGCGACCTTGCGCCGTGTTTCTCGCTACATTCCTATTCGGTGGAGCTTGGAGTGTTTCCTGTGCCGATTTCCTTTATATTCGGAAGACTGCGAACTCATCAACACGACCAATATGGAGCGGGGTCACTCATAAAGCTTTCGGGACTCTTGACTTTGCCTAAGCATAATTAGAGGGAAGATCACGAAATGTAATAGATTTTAAAAAGTAGTATTCTTACATATAAAACAATAATATGTCCACACATAAATTACTGTTCTTCCATTCTTTTTTTATGTAATGAAGGAGAAATTCAAAATATAAAAATTCTTCAAAATAAGGCAATGAGGATTATACTAAAAAAAATATATATTCTAATGTAAAAGGAATGCACAAAGAAATTGGCTTGCTCACAGTAAAGCAACAAATTAAATATAATGTGGCAATTTTTATGCATAAAATAATTAAGGGGGTGAATAAAATAAAAACAATAATAAAATTTAACCAACAATGTCATACATATGAAACAAGGGGTAAAAAAAAGATAAGATTACCAATGAGGAAAAAAACAGAATCTCAAAACTCATTGTACAAGGGATTGAAGCTGTACAATGAGTTACCTGAAGAAATAGATAAAATTGAAATATTTAAAATTAATTCAAAAAAATATGTAATTGAGAAATTTTTATAAAAAAAACTGTAATATTATTGAAAGTTTATATTAGTTCTTAAAATGGTACCGTAGAATGGGGTGGTTAGAAACAGTTTAGCATATTTTCGAACAAATAGTTCAAAAACTGAAGTCTTCAATAAAATTGAAATGCTTTTAAAATATGTTTCTCTGGTTTATATTTCTGTTTCTACTCACCTGCGTTCTAAAATATGCATTCTCTTTGAAAAACTTCAATAAAACTGTGATGTTTCCATTCACAATCACAGTGGGGTCAATAGAAACAAAGAACAGGTCATTAGAAACACATAAGAAATATAAAATGTTTATTAATAGCAATGAATATAAAAAATGTTTTTAAAAATTATAATAAACTTATCCAATTTTATAGTTGCGTGCCTATAAAGTACAGAATAATTGATGTCATATTTTTTAGCAGTCTCCCTATATGACAAATTGCTCTTCTTCATGTGTTCTAAAGCTTTCTCGATGTCTTCTTTTTTATGTAAAATATGTCTTTTGGATCGAGGATCAGGTTTGTAGTTACGTGGCATTTTGTAATATAATATGGATTCTGGAAAAAGAAACGTTTAACATTATAAAGGAAAACTTTTAACTTTTGTACACATATGTTTCTAATCACCCCCTATGTCGTTTCCAATCACCACACATATCGTTTCTAGTCACCCCCTATGGCGTTTCTAATCTCCCCATTTTGATTTCAATTTACCAGTAAAATTTTAAATTTAAGTATAAAGGTTAATAGAAAAAATACTGCTTACCTTTATCTTTTAATCAGTTCTCTACTTATGTTTCTTGTGAAATATGAAATGCACAGGCTGAAACAATAATACAAACACTCGGAATCTACAAAGTTTTGCAGACCAAAATCGCTTAAAAGTGACCGTTTTGACAACAAACTTCGAATTTGGCATTTTTGTGTTGCTTACAGCAGTTTCGGGTTGCCAGAATATAAAAATATTATTTCGCCAAATTATTAAAAATATAAAAAATATATTTTTAGCGATTGAAAATAAATTGGATGCATGTAAAGTTATATCTTTAATTTGTTTCTATTCACCACTAAGTTTCTAATCACCCCATTCTACGGTATGAACTAACTTAATAAAGCATAAATAAATAAATAAAAAATAATATTTAGGTACACAAACATTAATCTGTTTTCAATGCAGCAGGAAGGCTTATTACAGAAGTAAAAAAAATATTCTCACATCTCACAACATCTTCGAGATTTGCACTGGTTAAAAGCCCCAGAGATAATAAAATACAAGCTTTGCTGGACAGTATTTAAATCCTTTCATGAAATGGCTCCAAGATACCTATCGGACTTTTATAGTAGGGGAAATACATGTCGAAGAAAATCTACTCTTAGGTCAGCATTTGATTCAGGCAGAGGAAAACTTGTCGAAATCCGGCGCTCCCCAAACACTAGATTCGGAGATCGTGCTTTTGCCCTTGCCGGCCCCTCTGCCTGGAACCGATTGCCTTCAAACTTACGAATGATCGACAGTCCCAGTCACTTCAGATCCCAACTAAAATCCAACTTCTTTAGTTTATCATACCCTCAATTTTAAATCAGAGAATATAATGTCACTATAGCTTAGTTAGAATGTAAGTTTAAGCATACAATTGTTAAGCGCCCTTGAGGTGATTTTTCACAAAAATGGCGCTTTGTAAATCAGCCGGTGTTCTTTAAACCCTGTCACATCTGAAACCACGATAATCAGAATGGGGAAAAATACATATTAGCATATAAAAAAAAAAAATAGATCAAAGAAAATTTGTAAAAATAAAATATTAAAAATAACGAATGGTTGCCAACTTCTGCAGGGGAGAAGCGAGGGGGGCGCGGCCGCGCGGTTAACGTTGTGTCAGACTACCCCTTGCCTCCTCCTCGTTTCTCCCCTGCAGAAGTTAGCAACCATTTTTTTATTTGATATTTAATTAGAAAAAAAATATTCGTTCTAATAAAATATTTTAATGTGCCAATATGTCTTTTTGCTCATACTGATCATCGTGGTTTGGGATGTGTCAGGGTTTAAAGAACCCCTGGATATATCGATCTTTTATTAGGATGACCAGTTAATCGGATAAATGAGAATTCTTAGAAATAATACATTATCTGGTCCCGAAAGTAGATGAGTGAAGTTACTCTTATGACCATCGTTGAATTGGGGTTTTTTTTTAGTTTTTTTTTATTGATAATATTTAAACAACAATCGGCAATATTTTTTCTAAAAATAAATAATTCTGAAAAATGTGTTTTATTTTAATCTCGCCGACGCAAAACGGTATTAAAAAAACATAGAAATACTGATTTATTTTAGGAAATGAAAAATCTCCGATAACATGAAATATTTTATAATATTTATAATATTATGTCTCACTTATATCTACTTTTGTATTATTATTACAGGGCGTGTAGTTGCGTGTGTATTTTTGAAATATTTTTTTATTGAAAAATCAGAAAATGATTCAACTTCTAGATATTATGACAATTGATCAAATAATCAAATTCAATGTTGCCAATGAAATAAACAAAATTATTAAAGGAATAGTTCCGAGATATTTTTAAAATAAACTTTAAAATAATGATTTCTTTCATAACTATGCAACAAGAGGATCTAAAAATATAAGACTAGAAAAGAAATCAAAAGCAATGTCCCAGAACTGCCTTGTGTACAAGGGAATAAAACTATTTGAAGAAATGCCAGAAAGCATAAAAAATGAAATTATTGTAAATACATTTAAAATTAAATGTAAAAAGTATATATGTGAAAAATATTAGGTAGTATATAGTTATAGTGTAAATAGTGAATTTAATTAATGAAAATGTACATATGAAACAGTTAATATTATAAATTAGGATACTAAGTGTATATTAGTGATAAATAATGTTAGAATAAGTATAGATGTAAATATTGTGTTGTAAATATATATTAGACTATGTTACATAGAACTAAATAAATAAATAAATCATATATTTTTATTATACGGCACAAGTGCCTTTTACAATATAAAATATAACAGTAAAATGAGTTAGTTGGATAAACAAAAATAAAACAACATAAACAAACATGTAAAAATATACATAGTACAAATAAAGATTATTAGTTTTAAGATTATTATTATCAATATTGTTATTATAATAATTTTATGCATGTAAAGTATAAACCGAGTTGTGTCTAAAATGGAATGTGACATGATTATTGAAAGAGCGCATTATAACACATAAATATTTAGTGAATGTCGAGTCCAAACGAGCTGCATAATGTTTACAAAACTTGAAAATGTTTTACGAAGAATCTTGTACGAGTATGTTATAACACAATGGATAGATTGGATTTGAGCCAAGAGTATACTTTTGTACTTCGCTGCTGATTGCTGTCAGCCTGTCTGTATCTGTATGCAAAACTGCCTTTTTGCTTCAACGACAGTATAATAACAAAACGGTTATCATAAAACCTACAATATCGACATAGGACGTTTTCACACCTCAGCAAAAATCCACCCGGCCCGATACAATAACCTATCTCACTCGATTTCACTTATTTTTTACCTGTTTTTTTTTTAAATCGAAAAAAGAAAATAATAAGTATCCATGCACCCTAATTTTATCGGGCCAGGTGGGGTACTACTTTTGACCCTCAACCAGAGCTTGAAGTTTTCGAAAAAGTAAATTTTTTGCACTAAACCGGCTGTCATTTCGTATTTAAGTACGAAAATCAGTCCAATTAAATTTTATAATGTGCATTGAACCTTATTAAATAAGCATCCTAAGGCGTGAGTTGCACTTTGTTTTGTAATAAATGGGTTGCATTGTTTTAATAAGCCATTGTTTTCGTCAATATTAGCCAGACACTCAACGGAATCAGTTCCGCGGAGTGTAAACTTTTTGCATTTCGGTAGTTTTAAAACGTGTTCGAATTTGTAATGTGATTAAATTATATCTTTACTAACAAAAAAGTAATTTTATCAATATTGATAATTGACAAAATGTTCAGACAGTTATAAACTTCAAACCTCAGTTATATTTAAAAAAATAATTTTTACGTTCAATGTGATCCAAAATGCAACTTTTTTTGACCCTTTCACTTTGATGTCTAAAAAAATAAAAAAAACTTCATACATCATCAGTCCACTCTATTGTACGTGTATCGCACCAGTATTTTTAGATTCGCTATTCTGATAATGGACCACCTATTATCGTAGATATTATGCGTAGTATTATGTGAGTGAACAAAACTCTAGGAGCAGATTCTATGTATGTAATGTAAATAATATTTTCGATCGTATCCAGGGCCCCGATTACAATGGGAAGTTAACATTTATCTTAAATTTTATCTACAAAGTAAAATTAATTTTTCTGTATGAAAAGCAGAATATGCATAATTTTTTTCTTCTAAACATGTTCAATTAAAGGTTACCGACGAAAATACTGTTAATTTTCATGCAAATATACTCATTTATCACACACAATATCAATTTTTCTTTATAGACAGTCGAAGATAACACTGTTAACTTCCCATTGTAATCGGGGCCCAGAATTATTCGTTTTTAACGTTTATTGATACAAAATGAAATTGCGTCGCATATTTTTTGTCGATTCCCATATATGAACGGTGCTTAGTAATTAGATTATTAATCCACACTAGTATTATCGAGTTTCTTCAATCGCATTTTCAAAGTTTTTCTTATGGTGAACATATACTTGATTGAATTTAACAGTATAAAAATGAATCTTATCAAACAATTATATATAACCATTTACCGACTTTTCTACGTCTACCTGTTTCGAGACGTTCCCACCTCTTCGTCAGGACACGAATTAACCAACATGGAAAACCCACTATACACAAAAATATAAAACCAACCCGGTATGCTTTTTTAGTAAGCAACGCATAAAAAAAATGACAATTTACATCTATATATATATATATATATATACTAGCTGACCCGGACAGACGTTGTCCTGCCCGAACGTTGGCTTGCCTTGGAAAAAGACTTTTTATTCATAAGTAGGTACTTGTTTGTGATGAAATTCCAAAACTAAAAATTGTTAATTTTCAAATATAAAATTTAAGTAGGTAATTGTTTATGGTTGAATTCTAAAACATTTTTTTTTTCAAATATGGCATTCTTTTTGCAAACGTTAAACTCCGGTCTTCTCACCAACAGAGGGGTGTACTTGTGTGGGAATACGATTTTAAAAAATGTATTGAATTTAATATTATTTTAGTATTACCAAAAATCCAGTAAAAAGAAATAAATGGATATAAATTATAAGGAATTTAAGGAAAGAATCTGATTGAGATCCACAAAATAAAAATACTGTTTGTAAACATTTAAAAACAAACTTTTTTTATACACAAAAAAACAAAATCTTTCCATTTTTTTGCCAATGCATTCTCCTCGAGTGCAACCCTGGTAGATCGATGAATAAAACATTTATGCTCTTTACTTATTTTTTACACATTAGATTAAAGATTTTAATATCTACGAACACGCACAGCGCAAAGATCTATATTTCTCTGAAAACCGCACGTAAATCGGTCAAGCCGTTTAGGAGTTCAGTGACATCACACGTACAGAGGAATTATACATTTTTAAAGATTCCTAAATATTTCTATTCACTTTCAAATAGAATATTATCGCAGCTACAGTGAAATGGAATTTTATTACGCAAACAGAATTGTAGAATTCTCACTGAACAGTTTAACGGCTGTTTATTCTTTCTTCGAACGGAAATTTAAATTCGATGAAAAAATATGAAATAATCTTGCGGTTTTGCTCATTTTTACTACCGACTACCGATAGTAAAACCGCAAACACAGAAAAATAAATTTCCCATAAATGTATTAAACCGAGTAGTGATCCTTTGTTGCTAGATAACAACCTCTTAACTTTAAATATTGACAAAACAAAATATACAACATTTAGTAAAACCACAGTGGGACAGCCTAAACAAAACCTTCAATTAAAAATATGCTCTGAAATACTTGAATCAGTACACCATATAAAATATTTGGGGATAATTATTGATAAATATTTTAAATGGACAGAACACATCGAATATATAACACAAAAAATTAGAAAACTTTCCCATATCTTTAAGCCAATACGTACCATCTTATCCCTAATTAAACTCAAGCAACTATATATTATTTTATGTAATTCAATTATAACTTATGGTATAATAGGATGGGGAGGCACTAATAAATCGATATTAAAACCTCTCGAATATGCTCAAAAATCAATCATTAAAATATTTTTTTAAAAGCCCTTCAGGTACCCCAGCGTCAAGTTATTTGAGGAATTCGAGATCTTAGAACACTCCCGCACTACCAGAAGTCAAACCAGAGGATGGGTCATGGGGCCTATCACAAACTCTGAATTCGGGCAAAGAAATTTTAGGTTTCTGGGCCCAAAAAAAATCTCAAAGATTGCAAAACCATGACCCGGATTCAATTTAACAAATTTGTAAAAAATGATTACCGGATTTAGGTCGAGAGAAATCGGAAAATTTACTAAAAATAAATTCCTAATAAATTAATATTGTTTAGTATATTAACAAGTAGGTAGTAATGTTATTGTTTATTTTTGCATAAAAATGTCTGCCTTAAAACAGGTTGTACCTAGTTAGGCAGACTAGACATAATCCAGAGAAATCTATTACCTAAGTGTTTATGTAGTAGATAATGTTATTGTTATTTTTGTTAATAAACTTTGATTATTATTATTATTTCTCTAAAGAATGCATTAAGAATTTCATTTTATTAATATATAAGATAAGAGTTTATGTTTGAATGATCAAACGATTAATAAAATTACGTATTTTATATGATTTCGTTTTTGTTTTCCACGATTTTCTACAACATGCATTCATAATGCTTAGTATTCAAGAACCATTTGCGCATTAAAAAAATATTTCATTACAAAAAAAAACATGAAGTATTTTAACTCTTCAATGCCCAATTTTTCTAATTTTACCTAAAATCATATTTTTATTTATGTCTTTTGATGGGTACTCTCAAAGTTTTGCTTTTGACCTAATAAAGCTTAGCCGAAATCAAGTGAGGGTTATTATTAGAGCCCGCCCAAGGCACTGCAGATTGAACAAACACCGCGCTAGAATGAACCTTTCCGAAACTTCTGGATGTAGGCTCTGCAGTGCAGATGAGGAAACACCTATACACATTATATGTGAATGTGATGCTTTACATCGTAGAAGGAGCCTAATCCTCGGGGGACCACTGGTAAAACCCGAGGATGTCAAAGAGCTCCTACCCGGTAGGGTACTTAGGTATTAGGTACTAATAGCTCGATAATTTACGAATCTGGGCTTGGAGGGGGAGATTTAGCAAAATGTAAACTCTCGCTTCCACACAGTAGCCAGGATTTTTATAGACCCGGGCTTGGAAGGCGAGAATTATTCACGGGGACCCGTCACAATAGATCTTCACGGGTCACAGTGACGTCAGTAGCTCGCATCGCATTGATTCCCACCACTAAGAATAAGAATGTGTTTTGATGCATATACTGGGAAAAATAATAAAATAAAAAAAGTTTTTTTTTTCAGTTTAAATTTCAAAGTTTAGTTTATGTGGATAATATGCTATATCGGGCATTGAATGGATATGAAAGGAATGTAAGAAAAACAATAACTAACTATTCTTATGGATATATTTTAAAATACTAATGAATGTTGCGGAAACAATTATAACTTAAAATCTTTAAAAAAAAAAACAAGGAAATCAGTCTTTAAACCTTAGGTCACGTACAAGGCTAAGGTAGGTACTCAGAAAAAATCATTATTGTTTATTTTGGCAATGGGATGTTTGATCACTGATTTTGGTTTTTTTCTCGACTAGTAAAAGAAGCAATTGAGATTTACAAACATCCCGACAACATAAACAGAGATGATGGGATGCGATTAAAAACATCCTGGTACCCAGTCATAAAGAAATCGCATAAAGACTGCGATGTAACACAGATTTGTGATACGGTATAGATCCTAAGTACATAATGGTACACATTAATCTAAACGACTACGACACGGTACAAATCCCAAATGCATAACGTCACACATAAACGACTACGACACGGTACAAATTCTAAGTACCTAACGTAACACATATTCATACACAAACAACATCAAACCTGATGATGGACGCTGTAACGCGATCCGAAACGTCGGTAAAAAGTACGAACGACACACGGCATAATAACCCAGAAAAACTTATTGTGCATCTTAACGGCTGTGAAAATCTAAGAAGTTTAATATATTCGGAATGGCCAATATTTTCCAAGGACCTACTGCCAAACTTTGTTGAGCGAAACTTAGACACGTGAAGATTCCTTGAATAACGCGTATTGTAATTATGAATATTATTTATTTATTTTTATTTATTTATTTATTTTGTTCATTAACGCCCAAAGGCATTTACAAAAAATAAAAATGAATTACATGCTAACATACTAAATAATAAACAGAATATACAGAAAAAATATGTGAAATTAGTTAGAGAGAATATGATAAAAAGTTTTACAAAGTAAAAAAAAAAAAAACAATAATAACAAAGGTATGCAAGAAAAAACAGTAAGCATATAAACAAAAAATGCAAGATATAAGCTTATGAAATAAATTCTGTAAGGCAAACAATAAATAAAGTGTTACGGTAAGCAAGAAAGACATTTTTAAGTTAAATTAATAAGTATGACCAAATGTGTATTTTAAATTTGAGTGAGCAGAAAAGTTAAATTCTAAATTAGAATCACTAATTTGATCATGTTAATTTGATCATGTTTGCCCCTACCGGTGTTCAGTAAAACTATTTTTATTATTTTTAATAGCATCGGGATTTTACGATATTTTTTTGTGCTAGTAGGTAAGTAAAATTTATCTATGTTTGTTTACATACATTGAATGTGTTGGTATACTAAAAGCTATGTGTGTGTCATCACCTTTCACGTTGTTTTTTTTTTTTATATCGTCAAAACGATAGCGAAGGTATTCTGAGATTGGAAACATTCCATCTTTCCGATTTTCTGCCCACCAGACCGGAAGTTCAGGAATTGGGTCGCGGGAAGCGCGCCAAGTTCCGGCAACCGCGCCGCGCGGACTCTGGATATCCGAACCCTCAAATATTGAACGCGGGAGCTCTTTTATTCCATCCAATGACCCACATCAGAAATTACCAACGATAAATTTATTGAGTAAGTTGTTTGTACCGAAGCGTAATACAATTTTGACGGATCGTTAGGATGTAAATTTTTAGGCAGAATTATTTTTTATTTATTTATTTATTTATTCACACTCTTTATCAAAATACAATTCCATATTCACTTTGCCCAGCTAACAAGGGTACATACCCCGTTCCAAGCTAGGCAATTACATTTTAATATATTATAATACTTAACAAATTAATATAGAGCACAGACAAACAAAATATAAACTTATTCGGATACACATTTTGATTCATATACATACAGACATACACATATATACACACATGTATATATAAATATACACATATATACACATGTACATACACACACACGTACATACACCCATGCGCATACACATACATACATTCATAAAAACATAGACAATTTATTTATGCGAAACTTCATGGTTGTCATCTATAAATATATATTTTTTAAATTATTCTTTATTTTTTATATTTTATTTTTGACATCCAGTAAGGTTCTCCAATCCGTGGCATGCATCAACTTTTCTGACTCCCTACGACCAATGTCATGAAAGAGCGAGGTCAACACCTTCCGTAACTTGACAACACTCCCGTCTTTCCACGATTCTGGCAAAAGGTTATGGACCTTTTTGCCTACGTTATAGTGTTGTCTCGATGCCAGAACAGTGTTGACCCCTTCACTTAGTATCAGATCCCTATTAGAGTATCTTGTATTATGGTTGTGGTTGACGCTTGGGTAAATGTCTCTCTTTATGTGTGTAACCACTACCGTTCTCAATATATACTGTTGAATAATATTCAGTACTCTGAATTCTTTGAAGAGCAAGTCACTTGGATAGCGAAATGTTTTTTTTAAGATGACTCGGATTAAAGATTTCTGTGCAATTGCTACAGGTTCAAGGGCGGTTTTTGTGCAAGCTCCCCAACCAATTAGAGCGTAAGTCAACACAGAATTTGCCAGTGCATGGTATAGGTGTTTCAAGTCCGGGACTTTAAGTATATTTCTAAGTGGGATGAAAAAATGTATTAAGCGCTTAATTTTTGCAGTTATAGTTTCAATTTGTTCATTCCATCTCAAATACTGGTCTATAATTATTCCAAGATATTTTATACTTTGAACACTACTCAGTTTTTTGCAGTTGCAATTTACCATCACTGAACAATTATGTAGTTGAAGTTCGTGAATTTCATTCGGTTGCCCGGCGGAAGTTGCACTAAAACGTATGAAATTATTACTGAACATGATTTAAAATTCAAAATGTGAAAGGAAATTTCGATCATCAGATTCGTTAATTAAACATACCCTATCTCTACGAAGAGATGCGTTCAAATCATCTTCAGAAGATTGGGTTTTAATAGTTATAATTTGATTGATTAATGTATTTTGTTATTGTAGAATTTCTGTAAAATATGTATGTATTTCAAGTAATTAATAATGTGTACAGTACGAGTATATTAATATTTCATACTCGATTTTTTAAAAATATTTTTATTTTTAAGCACTCTTTATACCACATATATGTAAATGGCAGAAATGCCGTATATAAATAAGTAAATAAATAATGAGAAACTTCGGCCCAAAATGTTTGAAAAAAATAATATAAATATTTTATTTTTAATATACAGGGGGGTTCATAAAACCCTGTCACACCCGAAACCACGATGATCAGTATGAGCAAGAAGACGTATTGGCACATAAAAAAATTTTTTTAGTACCAATAAAATACCAAAAAAAGCAAATGGTTGCTTACTTCTGCAGGGGAGTAACGAGGGGGGAGGAGAAGGTCTAATACTGTGCCGCGCTCCCCTCACTTCTCCCCTGCAGAAGTAAGATACCATTCGTTTTTTAAATTTTTTTTATTTTATAAATTTTCTTTGTTCTAAATATTTTTTTAAATATGCTAATATGCCTTCTTAACCATACTGATCATCGTGGTTTCGGATGTGTCAGGGTTTAAAGAACAGCCTGTATAAATAAAATAGAAACTATAATTAACAAGGCATACAAAATGACTGGATTTATCATGCGGCTGTGTAAATCTTTTAAAAATTTAGGTTCATTTATATTGCTTTACATAACATACGTACGCCCCCATCTTGAATATTGCACTGCTATCTGGTCTCCTGTTTATAAATTAAATATTAATAGAATCGAGAATGTTCAAAAAAAATTCCTGAAAAAACTAGAATACAAATTTCATTTGCATTTTCCAAATTATTTAGCTTCATTAAAATTTTATAACCTTGTTTCATTAGCACACAGAAGAGATATGTTTGATCAGATCCTGCTTTATAAAATTGTCAATAATAAATTCGATTCCCCGGAACTCATTAATCTACTTGCTTACCGTGTCCCCTCCAGGCCAACTAGACTCTCTGATATTTTCTATATTCGTAAATTTAAAACTAATCATCGGAAACATTCTACAATCCCTCGTATATGTGAAACATTTAACAAAAAAATTAATAGTCTTGATATATTTAACACTCCATACAATATGTACAGAAGAGAATTAATAGGCTTGATTCATGCTCTTCATTCATAATTCGTTTAATCATTAAATCAAATGCAATTTTCCACTCTCACTTTCCTTCAATCATCCTTTACCACTCCTTATCAATGTCCTTCTTTTCCTTTCCACTATCTCCTTGTTTTGTCCATATTTATCTTATTTTAATATATAGTATATTTATTATTTATATAGTTTAAACTTCAAGCCGTCGTCGCTTTATTACAGTAGTATTTAGTGAATACATATAATTGGATGGCAGGCCCTACTATGTATACATTTTATATAATTAAAAAAAAAAAAAAAAATATTCATTTAACCTGTACATCTGTTTGTATTCGAAATAAATAAAATAAAAATAAAATAAAATACGAGTGATACTTTAATCCACAAATTTGGAATATCCAGTGACCGGTTTCATCGCTTTCGCGACATCTTTGAGACTGGTATCTTTATTTAATGTATTTATACAAAACAGAGGTAAGGATACATAATTCAAAATTAGATGAAAGTAAATTAAATAAAGTTATTTTTATCTTAAGGATCATTATCAATTTTTTTTCGGGTTTACTAATGAGATGGTATAATGTTATTTTAATGAGTTTAAGTATTTTATTTTTAGTGTCCCATCCTTCGTGAGTGTGATTTTTGTCAATTATGATTTCTGAAAAACAAAGGGTAAAAGTCATTAGTAAAATATATTACAATGGGTATAGTAATGGAAAATGCACGCGTGTTATCTGTTCATTATGAAATTCTACATCGGGTTTATTTTTTAATTTTGATAATTTCTAGTTTGTCAAGTTTATGGCCTTTAGGTGCAATATGAATTATTTTTACATTATTTTTTAATTCAAAGGAATGTTTATTTTCTATAAAACGATTGGCAAAATTTGAATTATCTTTATTATTAGACCATGATTGTATGTGCTCTTTTATAAGTGTTTTAAAGGCTCTACCCGTTTGGCCTACGTAGCATGTATTTTTACTAATATTTTAATAAAAACAATTTTCTTTTAACGACATTTTATAGTTTATATGAATCAATCAACGATAAGAGAGTTGGAAAAGATTTCCGGTTTATTTACCGACAACCGATCAATCGGCAGATCTGACTGAGAAGAAGCGGGAGAGAACTTGAGACGTCACACGCGGAGTAATTTAAGAAATTCAAAACTTTAAAAAATCATTGCACTAATAATACGATATATAAATTTATTCATTTTTTGTTAAATTTAGTGGTCTATTAACAAATTTTAAAATGTGGAAAAACCACTAAACTTCCTCATTAATATGCTAAAAAAACCGTACAATTTTTTTCTTGATAATTCAGTTTCAGTGCTGAAATACGGTGTTTATTGGCATAAAAAATGGCACCAATAATTTACTTACAATACAAAAAAAAAATACTTACTATATTTCGTCATGATCGCAACGACGCATTTCATTTTCTTCAAGTTTACATGATAGCGGTTGAATTTTTTTTTTACACTTATGTCACAATTTGAGTGCTTAAGTATATCATTTGATTCTTGGGTTGGTTATTTATTTATTTTTTATTTATTTATTTATTATTGTAACTAACGGCCGTAGCCGATTTGTAGAAAATTAAAGTTAAATCCAAAGTTATGTAATATAAAGAAAACACAGTTATTTGTTATGGTTAAACTCAGTAAAAGTAATGCATAGTAATAAAAACGATTAAAAGGTTTACAGTAAAAGAGTGAAGTATAGAAGAAAAGTAGTAAAAAAGATATGCATTTTAGGTTTGTAAATCTCACATAGTTAAGAGTATATTATACAAACTGACTGAATCTCCGGTTCATCAAAGTTAATAGTAGTTTACTATTATACTTGTAAAATACTTTGTATTATATGATTTATAAATAAAAATAGTAAAAAAATCATTTAGCCTTTAACGTTATGCAGCAGTGCTCAGTAGCGACGAGTAGTTACAACAGGCCCCATATGATCTCGGGGGCCGGGCGGTGGCGGCAACATGCCCCGTTGCATACAATGCGCCATAAACACACGTTACAAGCTGCCACGTCGCTGTTCCAGCCATTCCAGCGCCAGATACAAGCAGGTACGCTGGGACTAACGTACTCGTGTATTACTGCGACAGTAGCTACGGGTAGTAGCCGTGTCCCAGTTCTGTTTCCTTGGCGGGATCACCGGGAAAGGAGGAAAGTGACACAAAGTAACACCGAGCAACGAACGACGATCTCCGCCTGCCGAATTGGGGCAAATATTCCGCATACAGTATTCTTCATACTTTATCTCCAGATTGCAAATAGTAGAACACTTCCCTCGAGTGAACATTTTCAAAAGGTTGCTATTGTTAAATGTTTTGGTTAGAAATATTTCTTCCCGACATGGTTGATGTGATATATTTATTTAAAAGTGTGTTTTCACACTAGAATATTTCATAGTCCCTGAGCCGCGATTATGAACAGCTATCTTCATCGGTATATACTGAGACGGTATAAACTAATATCGATATTTATGTACGAAAGTGTGTAAATTTGTATGAAAATTCAAAGTATCTTCGTCGATAACCAGTAATTGAACACGTTTAGAACAAAAAATTGTAAACATATTCTATTTTTCACACAGAAAACTTAATTTTGCTTTGTAGATAAATTTTAACTTCCCATCAGAATACGTACCCTGTACGGGTACCTGAAGCGTAAGACTGATCATCTTACCTTCGTGTAGCAAAAATGATTTTAAGAATAACCAATGCATATTATTAACAGACTGCCGTACAAAAACTGCTAGAAAAAGCTGCGCAGATTTAATGACCATATTGTGTATTCCTGTTGACGTATAAATCTATTAACATGTTACAACAGAGATGAAGAACATTTTAGAGATGGTTATATAGAAGTCTAGGCATCTACAGGGCTTATGACCTGTCATTGGCTGGTTTAAGTGGCCACTTTACACACTGTTGCATTCACCATTCTGCCCATATTTGAACATCTATATTTCTTCATTTGTTGATGTTTGTGAAGTTAAAGAGCTGAAACCTTTATTTATGCGGGTGAGATTCTCATCTCATTGAATCATTTCACCTACATACTAGCCGACGCCTAAAAATTGTATTTTTTAATATTTATTCTTCTTTATGGACCAGGTGGATTTTTCAACAATATTTCGAGTTTGTCCAAATTTTTTTAGACAAGGACTGGATTCAACATTCTATTTCTCTAAAATGTTCTTCATCTCTGTTGTTATATGTTAATATTAACAGCTCCCCGGGGAGTTGAATCCAGTCCTAGTCTAAAAAATTTGGACAAACTTGAAATATTGTACAAGTTTATGTTTTCGCCTGCGTTCATTATATTCAATTCAATTCATTTATTCAAAAAACACATACATTACAAACTAAAATTTAAGGCGTACATATTATAAAAAGACAAAAAATACATAAAGAGACTCTTGTCAAAATAGTAGGAGAATCCTGCTCCGAAAAACCCCTTCGGATACATGGAACAGATCAACATCCAGAGCGATGTTGTTCAGCACAGCGGTAACCCTTCCAACAGGCAGGGTGGTCCTGTATATCGGAATATGAGACAATCCATGCTGACGCTGTCTTAGGTCATTATCAGGAACATGCAAACCAATGCTCATCATAATCTCAGGATTATCGACCATACCGCGCAACTGTCGTTAAAAATGTGTAGTTAAATACACTTTCCTTCTAGTCTCTAAACCGTTGTAGCCAAGTAAACCCTGGAGAAACTCGGTCGAGTAGAGCCAAGGAACCATGCTCGTATAATGAACCTTCGCACTTTCTTCTAAAACGTAATCTATAGAATGTGAATCCTCAACTCTCGTATCTCATCCATTGTTTCATTACCACTGAAGTATTGTATTTCAAGCGTTTGCCTGTAATAATTGCTATTTGCTATTGGATATGCACCAATACTACCATGTACAATAGATGCATCGCTGGAGCTGGGGTAACACAATAGCTACTTTGCTGATAAAGAACCTTATCTACTCGTATGATTTCTGCGAAACGAAGAAACACAAGGAAATTTTTTTTATACTTGAAACTTGAAGTGGTTACTCATAATTATATTTCTTTTTAACATTTTATTCACAGTTTTATGCACAAAGGAAAATATAATAAGTAAATATGTTAAAGTATGCTTCGTAACATTTCATGGATCACTGTCTAAAATATATGTTTATATGTCTATATTCTGATTTATTTGATAGGTTTTAAATCTGTTAATTAATGAGATTTTTTATTTTTTATATTTTTTTTGCATTTTACAATAGGTACACATAAGTTGCAAATACAAAAAAAAAACTATTACATTAACACAAAAAAAAACCCACAAAGGCATGGCCTGTGTGTGGGTACACATTTTATTTTTAATTGAATTAAAGGCTACTGGAAGAATATGATAGACATCAAAAAATTTCAAAATGAGTGCTGATATTAGAACACAATTTTTTGGCACTAAAAATGAGAAATTTATAAAAAAAGTATAGGTATTCTATTTATTAAAAAATAAGCTATTTAAATCTGTTGTTTTTATCCATAATTTCAACTAAAAAATTAATCGAACTATATTCAAATAATTTATATATCTATATTTTTTTCCGTATAAAATGCATTTAACATTTTTAAAGCTATGAAAAATGAATGTCTTTGCCTGAGTCTGGATTTCCAATAAGAGATTTCAAGTAAACTATTCAATCTTTGACTAGATCTATTAAAAATTCAAGGAAATAAATGATGGCGCATAAAAGCATATTTTATGCATTGCTGGCAATAGATTTTTCGAAGCTTCAAAAGTTCAGCTTCTTGAAATAATTGGTTGGAGGGAAAAGTTGATTTTTTAGAAAGTATTTTTTTTAATTTCTTAGTTTTTTTATTTATTATTTACATAAAATATTACATTTTTTTAACCCACTGTACACCTTCACCATAGTTGTTGCACAAAAATATAAAACCAACACTATGCATTTTAATAAGCACATGCACTGATTAGGACAAACATGCACTGATTAAATTATGAAAATATTATCTTGTTTGAGAATTAATGAAAAAGTAGAGGGGGTGGAGGGAGGGGATAAGCTTAATAGGTTTTATAGGGTGACCATTACAGTGGAACATTGTATAAAGGACTATATTGGAAGTTTGTTTGATTATTGATCAAAGGAACATTATTTTTTTAAGCTTTCCTAATGTGAAATATTTCCATATTATTTACTTTTAACCCTTAATTATTTGTATGTAAGATTTTATGTTGGTTTGCATGTTGGTTTAATTGGTGTCCTGGCGAAGAGACGGGTACGTCTCGAAACCGGTAGACATAGAAAAGTCGGTAAGTGGTTGTATACAAATATTTAATAATATTTAATATACTATTAAGTTTACAGTATTTATTATAAAACATAATGTTAATGTCAGAAGAAGGGGCTGACGATTTAGAATTGTAAAAAGGTATTAGGCAAGTTTTTTCGCAATTAAGAGAAAGGAAATTCAGATCTAGCCAATCTTTTTCCAATAATACTTAGTATTTTATGATATTAAAAGACGGTGTATTGATTTATAACATCGCTACAGTGTAATAAATCACTATATTTATAATTATAATTAGAAATCAAACACTGATTTGAGTCTACTGAACACTTTATTTTATTTTTACAAATATAAAAATAAAAACTTCGTGACAATTGTTTCGCCTTATTAGGGCATTTTCAAACGAATGTCTAATAAGGCGAAAAAATTGTCACGAAGTTTTTATTTTTATATGTTTATATTTGTAAAAATAAAATAAAGTGTTCAGTACACTCAAATCAGTGTTTGATTTCTAATTATAAGTTTAAATATGGAGTTCTACAAAATAAACACCAAATCAATCAATACACTATATTTATTTTTATTATTTGTAATAAGGAAATTTTCTAACACCTTCTCTAAAAAATGGGAGCGAACGGTTTTATTAAGACTTTTGATAGATTTTCTCACAATATGTACGTAAAAAATAATATTTTTTATCATTACAAGCGTGAAACTTGTTATGACTGCCTTCTCGGTAGTTTAAAAACGTAAAACTTAATGAAAAATTTTTCGCTTTCAAAATCTGTGAAGTCAGTGCGGTGTCGCGAGTCTTTTGTGAATCGTGACGTGATCGTAACCCTTAAAGCGGCGGAAACGTTGATAAGTGTACCTATTTTTTAAGTTCCTTCGAATGAGTGCTTGAATTATATACATTAAATCTTTGCTAAGTTACCTTGGTGACCTTAAGGTCAAGGGGACAAAGAGTAACTGACGCCTTGCCAATATTGAGACCGCGATACTCATTGTACAAATATTAAACGAATTGCCGATTTCACATGTTGTATGTCTGATTCAAAGGAGTTTTATGACCGCCTGTAGTTGCCACTTAAAGTAAACTGAAACTGAATCCAACAATGTTTGAGTATGTCTAAATGCTTGCAGACTGGTTGGATTTCCTTCCCAGGGGAGTTATTAAGATCTTAATTTGTTGCAACAGAGAGGAAAAACATTTTTGAGAAGGGAATATGGAAGTCTAGGCATTTACAGGGCTTATGGCCTTTCATTGGCTGGTTTAAGTGGCCACTTTACACACTGTAACATTCACCATTCTGCCCATGTTTAAACATCCACATTTCCTGGTAAAATAAGTATAAAAATTGGAAAATTGTTTTCAGACGTTGCCTAGTAGGTGATTTGGTTCAGCCGGATGAATCTCACCCGCGTGATAAAGGTTTCAGCTCCTTTACTTCACAAAAGTCAACAGATGGAAGAGTTGGGGTAATGTTTGAAAATTTGATAGGTAGGAAGAAATTGCCTTAAGGCAATATGCCCGCCCTTATATCTATATAAAGTGTAAAATAAAAAAAATATTGCGGGGAGTGGGATGCGTCTAATTTCAAGTATGAATACCAGTTTTTTTCTGGTTATGGCAGGAAATTTACGCCAAAAAAGCAAAAAATACAAGTGCTAACTGACTAATATATCAAAGATTATTAAAGTGTAAAGCAATTAATTGCATTGTTTGCTGATTGCACGGGGGAAAGCATAGACATACGTGAATTATATTAGAATTACTTGTGAACTGAAAATAAATAAATATATTATAATATTATAGAAAGAATTCGGTAGAAAAATATTTTATTAATTTGGATACCTTCTTTACTTTGGGGGAAAGAATTATGCAAAAAATGAAGTCAATATGATGATTATCAAAAACGTTATTGAACAAATATGCTACCCGGGGGACCCTAGATACCCCCTCAGGTCCGGGAAGGTTAGTCGTGCCGTGTTGACTTTTAGTACAGTGTGAAATGGACCAAAAACACATCAAATTGACAGCACTGTTGTCTATGTTGCTTGCTTGTGCCTGTGACGTCATTCTTGTCACTGATCCCAATTGATATTGTCATCACAAACGCATGCTTAAATTGGTAAATTGATGAAGTCATTCGGAGTACAATGTGCTGTTTAATCTAACACTTAACCCGGGGATACTTGCTTCAAACAAACACGTCGCTAAACCGTGCCCATACACCATCATATACTGTTGGAAAGGCTATCTCTATGTTGAACAATATTACTCTGAGTTTTTCGTTACAAGATTCTCTTACTTTTGTAACGTATTATTCTCTGAATATTATGTATACTTATGTGTTATTTTTATATATACCTAATTTTTACTTTGTTATTTTAATTATTTCTATATGTATGAATTAAGATATTCCATTTTGTAATATCCATATATATGAATAAATAAAATTGAAATTGAAAAAATCTACAGGCTGTACAATACTGTACACTGTGTACATCCACACGTAACTCCCCTTAAAGAAATTATTATTTTTCGTGTTTTCCAAATTATGTATTGCTAAATTGATCAATGTTGTATTTTACGTACGTATTAACACTTTACAACAGACATGAAGAACATTTTACAAAAGGG
Organism: Micrasema longulum; assembly: GCF_059751315.1. NCBI lineage: Eukaryota > Metazoa > Arthropoda > Insecta > Trichoptera > Brachycentridae > Micrasema > Micrasema longulum. The sequence goes on from NW_028277631.1 coordinate 216,965, forward strand.
AATATAGAAGTCTAGGCATCCACAGGGCTTATGACTTGTCATTGGCTGGTTTAAGTGGCCACTTTACACACTGTGTAACATTCGCCATTCTGCCTTTATTTGAACAGTTACATTCCTTCGGCTCTTCTATTTGTTGACGTTTGTGGTCAACACATATCCGTATAATACATACAGGCATAATTGAAATTAAATCTAAGTAAGAAATATTAAAGCCAAGACAAAAAAACAAAAAATAATTACTACCTCAAGACAAAATCTGGCATACCTTAGTGATTGTTTGGATCTAGAATGACTTCGTACGTCGGGATCGTAGAACAACAGATGTGCGAAAAATGTGACATTTACATTCTTATATATTTTTTATTTATACATACATTTCATATTTTACAAAATGGCACAAAAAACACTGACAAATTCTGCTTGTACTAGGAGTAGGCTCAGTATATGAAGGGTCGGCAAGCCAGAAAAATTAGTATGCCTATTTTTGAAAAAGTTATATAAATACTTTTTTTCAGGTTTGAAAAAAATATATAAAACTAACCCATGTATTGAATGGTATCTTCATCATCATTCCCTTTCAGCTCCTAATGGTGCACAGGGCACTACATTGGTACATCAGTATCGGGTTGTGGTCGCGTGGCTAGTGTCTCGGACTCGCGGCTCAAAGGTCCGTGGTTCGAATCCCACTCTACCCCAACTTTATTCCCATTTTCTAATAGTGATTTATTTACAACTCGTTGAAAATGGCCCTCAAAATGAAATATTTGGGTAAATCATAAGAACGCAAATATTTCTTTTTTATAAAAAAAATTAAAAAATCGCAGCGTATCTTGATCATTTTTCTGTTACATGAAGAGAAGATGATCAGTCTTACGCTTCAGCTACCAGTCCAGGGACTATGAAATTTTTCATATCAACCATGTCGGGAATCGAACATCTTGCATGGTGAGCAAATGCGCTGATCATTACACCACGAGGCCGACCGATCAAATTGTACCTATACTAATTAAGTAATGGTGTACTTATCAGGTTGTGACATTAAGTGTCAAAAAATAATTTTAACCGCTCTCACGTAAAGTTGATGCGTCGTTGTTCTACGATTTCGACGATATGTAACACGTGTTATTTTGTACTTTTACCAAACTCAAGATAAGTAAGTTTATTGTAACTATGTACAAGGCATTTATCTGTAATCGGGCTTTGAAACTGACCATCGATAGAGGTAATATTATAGGATAAGTTTCACCATATTCCTCGATAAGGTATGGCGTTACGTGCGTAGGTTTGTCCCGGCCACCTGTTAAATTGTGTACATATTTATTTTACGATGTATTAAAATACACGGTAGAACAAAACTCTTAGCATTATTCGTCTACAATAAACGCAAGACTGATCATCTGGCCTACATTTGAACGATAATGTCCGAGATACGCTGTAATTGGTGTGACAGGGTGTGCCCTATTTACCATTTAGCTGTTAAAATGCATTTTTTATATTTTAACGATGTATTATATCTAGTTATTATACTTATTTTTTTATTAATAAATTTCATAAAAGATACATGTTAAAATTAGCAACCATTTGTTTTTTATAATATTTTATTTTTTTAAATTTTATTCGTTCTAAAAAAATATTTTAATGTTCCAATATATCTTCTTGTAAGTATTACTCCAATATGTATTATATTATTTATTATTATTATATTAGCATTTTATTATTTACTCCAATATGTATTACTTAAAGAATAAACCTCTTTGATGCTTGTGTTCTCCCTGTACTGACATATGGCTGTGAAACTTTTGTGTTCACGAAAAAATTTTTACACAAATTATCAGTGACACGGAGAGCCATGGAAAGGAGAATGCTGGGTATTTCGTTGAGAGACAGAAAAACCAATACATGGATTAGAGCGAGAACAAAGATCACCGATGTGGTCCATAGGGCTGCCAACCAGAAATGGAGCTGGGCTGGTCATAGAGCCAGAATCACAGACTCTAGATGGACCAAAAAAGTCCTGGAATGGCGACCCAGAACGGGTAGAAGAAGTGTCGGCAGGCCTCAGACAAGGTGGTCTCATGACCTAAGACGAGTTGAGACTAAAGGGGGAGGCCTATGTTCAACATTGGACAAGAGACGGCTGATGATGATGTCTTCTTGCTCATACTGATCATCGTGGTTTCGTATGTGACAGGGCTTAAAGAACACCTGTATAACCGGGAATGCGTTTCGATTGACGGTATTCACGAGCGTTTTTAAATTCCAAATAGAAAAGTTAAATAGAATTGAGTTCTATGACACCGAGTATTGGTCGATTCGTCAGCGGTGAAATGTAAAGATTTGTCCTAGCGATAGTCCATATTGTACACTATATTGAGTGCTGACTTGTGGCCGCATTGGCCATTATGTGAGGGTGGGGCTTTATGGCTGCGGCTGCGGATCCAGGCCACAGAACCGGCCGATAACTAACCAATAACCGATTGTGACTTTTCTCCACACAAATAAACCCGCGAACTCAACTGCCCTCTGACAAAATGTTCGCGATCACAGAACATGTGAGTAGTAATTTAATACGCACGTTTGGTTTTAAAGCTAACGTATCAGATTTTTATTTTTTTATTTTTTATTAATAAAAAAAATAATCTTTGCGTTCTTATGATAACCCAAATATTTGCATTTTTGGAGTAATTTTCAACGAGCTGTAATTAAGTTTGAGTTGTAAAATGGGAATCGAGTTGAGCTAAACTAGGGTTAGAACCTCGGACCTCCGATCCGTGAGTCCGCGACACGGGACACGGGACCACAACGTCCACAACCCGATTCAAAATAAACTGGCCGCGCCACTATATGTATTGTGTATTGCACATTTGATAGGTTGAGCCCTAGTATAGATGTTGCGATTATGCTACTGTGGGTATAATCTTTTTCTCTTTAGCCCAATAACATCTGAAGCTCAATCACAAAAAAATATCGACGTGCTTAAAAACATGCTAAGCACTTGAGCGATCACAATGAACAATAATGAACATCAACAAGTTATCGCAGTCATGAGTCAACGCGGGTGTAATCTCTAAGTCAACGCTCGTGTCGGTTTGTTTTTGGTTTTCCTCGTAAATAAATACAGTTCTTTGGCGGAAAATCAGCGTTCACTTAAAAAAATAATACAATATATTGCATTAGCAAAAAAAGTAAGCAGTATGTAATACAAAAAAGTGAAATTTTAATTACAATTACTATGGCGACTGTTTTTCTTGAAATTTGGCTTGCCAACCGCCGGTTAAAAGCAATGAATAGCATGATAAATAATAAATAAATAAATAAAAATAGCATTTTTGGAATATTTTCCATATTTACACCGGTGAAATTCAAATATATGATTGCGCAGCAGGATTATACGTCGCGAAACGTAAGTATTTTGACATTTAATACTAGGTGTTCACGGATGTTCCATTGCAATCGCAAATACGATAAACAACCAAGGTTAGAAATTGTTATCACGTCGCTAGCACGTCGATAGTTATTTGCGATTGAGCTACATGACTGTTATCGAATTGCATGTGATCTTGATATTCTCAGCGCGATGGCTTACATGTTATTTTAGCTTTTAATTTATTAAGTTATTCCCATCCACTGTGTCGTGTTATCGCATACAATGAAAGCATCCACCCCTTTCCCGAAACTGTTCATAAAGTCTTTCTTCAGTTTCGCATATCAATATCAATTGTTTTATGTCTTTAAATGCGGTGTGCGGTATGTGGTGGGTTTTTGAAAATTTTCGACCGGACCGGTTTTTTTATTTTTTTTTAGGTTTTTTTTTGTAACTCATTTTTGTAAATTGTACTCGCTTGTCAGCATTTTAATTTTCCACCCCAGTGTCTTTAAAGGCTGATTACAGCGAATTATAGCCCATCAAGTACTACTTTTTTGTATTATCACGAAAGCTCAGAGTCCAAAAAATCCTAACTCGAATACTACACAAAATCGCGGAACGTACCTCTACATGGGGCTGATTTTACCTTTGGACGTCACTCTCCGGCCACTCTGTATATCACGGTGTACAGCACAGTCAATTTTTCCACGGCGTTAATGCATTTCGTGATTTTGGACGATGACATTCTCAGACCGGTAGCTCTTAAACCATTAGCCAAATCTCGAGTCGTGCTCCGGCTTTTGTAAATATCCTCGTCAGTGCGGACGAACTGGTCCGGATAACATAATAATAATACCACTCCGCGCGTCCATGCAACGTATGTTGAGTCGTTTAGCAGTCAGTCACCGCATTGTCAAATCTAATATGGCCGGTACGCGGGGATCCCGTCTCCGCTGGACCAGATATGGGACCGGTTGTTCAGCTCCGTGATCCACTAATGACACCTTTACCGCTGCATTTCGCGGCTTTAAATCATTGGGCTTTTATTTGTGTTCTTCTTTATAATAACACGTCGGCGGATCGTGATCAATAAATAATAGTCTCGAGCGGATCGATGCCATGCCTTATTGTACCACTCTCCCATTTAAATTATTGCTTGTAATGCGCGCTGAAGTGAATGGAAACAGGTATTATCCTAATTAAAAAGAATATAACGAAATGCAAAAAAATATTGATACAATATTTTTTTGCATTTCGTTTATCTATATAATATGGCGGCCTCCGTGGTGTAGTAGTCAAGACGCTTGACTCACACACGAAACGTTCCGAGTTCGATTCCCGGTGAGAACACAAAATTTAAAAAAAAAAAAATCATGCCTGGGTGTTCTATGATGTAATTCACCACTGTAATTGGGCCTTCTGGCCTGTTGTGGTGCAAAAAAAAGAATAAATAAATAATAATAATCCCTGTCCGTGTCTACAAATAGTTTTGAGGCCTCTTATTGGTGTTCTGCGTCCTAACAAGTCGGTTTATACCCGTATACAGAGACAAAACTTAAGGTGAGGAAAGAATACGGGTATATCAAACTAAGCTTTGAAGAATTAAACAAACAAACAAACCATCCCGCCGTTTCCCCATAGGGGTAGACAGAAGGGATAGAACGCCATATCACTCTATCTTTGCATACATACCTCGCTTCTTCTACTTATGCACGCACGCACATTATTCCTACTCTTGACATGTCCATCTTCAAGTATTTGATGGGCTTGATCGTGCCATATCTTTCTCGGTCTTTCTCGTTTTCTGCATCCATCAACATTCGCAAATAAAAGAGTACAGACATAATACTGATATTATGTATCTTTTTTGGGTGATACCCGTGTATGTTGGATTTGATCCGACGTTTCGGCTACCATTGCAGGAGCCATCTTCAGGGAAAACTGTGTGTTTTATAGATAAATGTATGTGTCTATGTACTAGTAATTTGTACCGTGTCACAGTCAGCAGTAGGCACATTTCTAGTTTTGTAGGAAATAATAATTATGTTTATGTACTAGTAATTTGTACTGTGTCGCAGTCGGCAGTAGGCACATTTCTATAGACATAATACTGTATACATATAAAATAATGAACATATATTATTTGGTTTTTGATGCTTTGAAAAATATTATTAAGAAGATAAAAAAGAAAAAAAACAGATAAAAGGGTTTAAAAAAAAAAATTTTAATGTAAAAAAATAGAGAAAAATAATCCAATTAAAATTAAAGAATAGCCATTTACTTGAATATATTTGAAACATAGGAAAACATATATATACAAATATAAATAGTGTGTGCTCATAAATGTAATCAAAACAAGATAAAAAATAAAACAAAGTAAATCGAAAATTTCAATTCATATCTACAGAAAAAATTTAAATGTTAAGAAAATTAAAAGTAGGTACCTATTAAAATTAAGATATAAAAAATTTAAACAAAATAAGAAAAAAATAAAAGAAAAGGTTAACCTAAGAAAATAACAAAAATGTATTCAATGACAGACAAAAATACTGAGTTATACAGAAATAATAAATCAGTATAAGAACGTTCTGTCTACTAACCACTTGCGTAATAAAAACATAATTTTATTTTTATTATGACGTGTTTTCATGTCAAGTGGCAACATATTAAATATTTTTGGAACAATATAATCCAACGTACGTTGATAGAAGAGTTTAGAAGAGTTATTATTTCTCGATGCTGATAAATAATAAATATAATTTCGTTTCCGAGATAAATAGGCCAATGATGAATGGCGTGTGTAAAGAGTGGGTTAGGGTGTCATTATATAATGTTTCGCCCTGGTTTTGGCAACGACCCCGTCGCCAGCCCCGAGGGTGAATAATTCACGTTCCACGAACTGCGACAGCACGACGCTCGCTACTCGCTGCACACCACAGTGGCCGCTCTATTTTCAATATCACGCTAGAAGTATTTCAGGAAGGAAATGTACCATAACAATGGTAATAAATAAAACGTATTGGGGATTTTCAAGGAACTTTATAAATTGCCACAAAAATTTTAAGTACCTATTTAAAAAAACAGAAACAGGACGTGCAAATTGAAGAATTATTATACTTAAAGATGGACGTGTCAAAAGTCGGAATGATCGGCACGCGTGCATGAGAAGATGTATGAATATAGAGGAAGCGAGATCTGTATGCAAATATAGAGTGATGTGGCGTTCTATCCTCTCTGCTTACCCTTACGGGGAAACGGCGTGATGATTTTTTGTTGTTGTTTTTTTTTTTCTAGAAGTACTTCGATTAAATAATGTTAGTTGATCCAGAGAATGGCGCATCTTGAACATGTAATTCTTAATATTGTACCGTTTTATCTTGTATATGTAATTTTTAATACTTTTGAAATGATTTTTATGCTTTTTCATACTTTTTTATCTTGTATTATGCATATGTGATTTAAAAAAAAAAATCATTCCTGTAATTTTTTTAACATTGACACTTTCATACTCGTTCAGCTTGCATATAATACATCCATGTAATTTTTCTTTTCTTTTATAGACTGTATTCTGTATATATCATTTTGAATTCCTTTCCATACCTTGTATTATGTTTATTTTGTAATTTAAAAAAAAACTTTTTCACACTCTTTTAATTTGTAGTATCATAATTTCTATTGTGATTTTGTAAATAATGTTAAAGTTAAAAATATAAAAACGTCTGTAAATAAATATTGTTATCTGCATGTCCCTAAATGAGTTTTTTACAAAAAACCCTTGGGAATAATATATAAAATCATGTATAGTAAGTTTTCAATTTATAAAAAAAATTATAATTCTAAATTTGTTGCAACAGAGAAGGCAATCATTTTTAGAAGGGAATATCGAAGTCTAGGCATTTACAGGGCTTAAGATCTGTTATCGTTAACATACTATTCTGTTTCACTGAAGTATTATTGTATCCTTTCAACTTGTTTTTCAAATGTGCATCAATACACCAATCGTGCGTATCTTGATCATTTTTGTTACATAAAATTAAGACGACCAGTCTTACGCTTCAGGGGCTAGTCCGGGGACTATGAAATATTATAATGTAAAAATACTTTTTTATATCAATATTTCTTTACTGCGAGGTGAACAATTCGCACCTCGGGTGTAAAAGCATAGTATGTGCAAATACTGTTGTTTAGAAATACAGGAGTTTGGACGTTTCACTTGGTCAAAAAACTGGGTTTAAAATTAAAAAATAATTGTTACTTGTTTTATACTCGCGCTCAAGGTGGGAATTTTTTTGCTTAATTTTTCATTAATTGATAAAATAGCTTTGAAAATTATTTCAAGATTTTCCATTTACCCGTGCAGTAGTGAAATAAAGTGAACACCTACAGTCTGATTGCTTTCCAGTTTTTTCCGAATAGGCATTGTGTTGTACTTCGATTGAATATTTTTTACTAATTCTAATTTATTTTCTTGTTCCAGGTAAGTTGTGTCACCTGTGCTAGCAGGAACTTCACGAGTGGTTTGTTTTTAGAGAGCCATTTATATAGATTATCATTCAAGGTAAACAAAATACTCGAGTTTTCTGTAATAATGGTAAGTACAAAAAAGTTGTTATCTCTCATTCGTCACAGGTATCAAGTACCTATTATTATTAATGAACTGCGCTGGTGTAATCAACCGCATAGTTTCAAATACGAATTGAAGAAACAAAATCATCTTTAAAAAATTACCCTACACTCTTACTTGCCGATCGTCAAATGTTTTGTTTAACTCTTATGTGCCTGCCACACACCCAACGAGTGGCACGGGAAGTAGCGAGAAAAAGAGGCAGAGCTTAGTGTGGCAACATTACTCGTCATGTTTCTCGTCGTGCCCGCCGCTCCTTATTTTGTCGGTTTTGGTGCGCGAGTCAAAGGACCGGCAATATGAGCGCGAGTGGCTGGCCACATAATCGCGCGGTCGCAGTACGCCTCGAGCGCTTACACAAGACGCACGCGTCATTTTCGAATGATGTTTATTTCCTCGTATGACATTGAAATACTAAAAATTTATAGCGCGCAGGCTGCCATAGTTTCATCGTCCATTGTATAGAAAGACAAATGACAAGTGCGGAACGTCGCGGTTTATTGCGCGAGTAGAGCAGTGTGTGGGCAGAGAGGACAATATCGGGCGAGAGAGCGGCAGCGCGAGGAGCAAAGTGATGAGCAGCGCAAGGAGCATAGTGTGGCGGGGCTATTAACTCTTTGAAGCATAGTGGTATAAAAAAACGTATCACATATTCGATGTATTTTTTTGATGCTAGAACCGCGGTAAATATTGATTGCAACGTTGAAAATACAATATAGACATTACATTTCCAATACATCCACAATTCCTCTTTCTTCTCTAATTCATATAGTGTCCATGCGGCTCGACTGTGGAATCATCTCCCGACCACCATCAAAAATGTTACTACATTATATCTGTTTAAATCATGTCTGAAGAAACTCCTTTCTCTTCCTTAATCTCTCCTCCTTTCCTCTTTTTTCCTTTTTCCCATTAAGTAATAGTTTTGACTTAAGATAATTTATAAACAAATACGTTTATTTCCATTTTAATAATATATCTTTATCCTTTTAATCTTTTTTTTCTATTGAATATGTTCTGTAACTTAAATTATAAAAATAAAACTTTTATTTTATTGGTTGTTTGGAAGAACAGTGAACGATGAAACTAGCCGATTACCTCAGTTTATTTATCAAAAAAAAGCACACTATATTTTACACATTTAACCCAGTCAGGTTTTTTAGTACTAAAACAAGCTTGCAGATTACAAATATTATTTGAAGATTCTATATTTGGAAACTAATATTTCGAACATTACTTCCGGAGGACTATTTTTCTTTGATAGGACACCGTTGACATATAATGTATCCCATTGGGACATGTGGCGTTCAAAGTGGCTGTTTTTGGCATTATTCATTTTAAAAGGAATCGGCCAGTGCTCAGTGTTGACATTTAAATCACAATGGAAATATTTACTGAATGGTATTGTGGTATTTTTTAAACAAGTATCGTATTAAAATAGTGTAGAATAATGCTACGTATATCGCGTGATTAATAATACTTTTTGATTGAGTTGATTTTCACAGAACCACAGAAAAAAACCTTGTATATATGTATATAATTTTTTTTTATATGGGAGTTGCTTTATTATTTAGCTTGCTTATAATATACAAGGTTTATATTTAAAAAAGTGGATTTTTCTGCAGTTAAATATCTTTAAATGTATCTTAACTATTGGAATCAGGAGGGGTATATAATTGTGGGCTAATCAGGAACTTCTCAGCATTTGCTCACGTGGAAAGGAAACCACTTAAAACTCTTCAAGAGAAGCCGGCCTGTTGGCAGTAGTCAACAGGCCTTCCGTTCCACTAGAGGAGTGTTCGGAATTTTGTTCCCTACTTTGGTTTATTTTACCAATTCCCTGCACTATATATTTTTTAAATGTTATTATTTTATTGAAATAAACGGCACTTAGCGCCTTTTACATATAAGTTGCATACAATAAAATACATACATGTAAGTGAAATAAGTAAAATATAGTATTTAAAATAAATTATTACTAAACAGTTATTTACAAATTAGGGAGTCAAAAAAAAAAGATACATGGTTTAAAAATAATATTACTAGTTATAAAAATACTTTAAAAATTAAATAAATTACACAATTTGGTGATGGAAATATTTTGAGCCTGTAAAAAAAAAATGAGAAAAAAAAAGTTAGAAAGCAACACATATTAATAAACAAAAAAATTAAAACAATTTTGAATAACACTAAACGAAGATTTTTCTTTTATAAATTACATGTATTTTTATTTAAATCTACTACTTAGGTAACTAATATAAATATACACATAATTACACACTGTTAAAAAAAAATATAAGAAAAATATTTTTTACTTTTAAATAAAATCAAGAAAAGAAAAGAAAAAAAACGTTAATAAAGAAATTTAAACAATTTTGAAGAATGAATACTAATTGATCTAGAACTATTAGGTACTAGCTTCTCCTACCCATGAAATTCAGGTAAAGGGCCGTCCTATATAAACTAAAGTTAACATGGAAGGAGTCACTAACGTCTTGGTACTTATTGCCTAGAGCGTGAAGTCTGTTGATGACTGCATTTTTACCATATGAAGTCGAAATATTATTAGTATTATTATTATATTGATCATGTATGTACGTACAAATTAATTATCATTTTTTGAAGATTAACTGTAAAATAAATCACGGATCGCAACTTCTAGGTACATATGATACCGTATCTACAAACTTTTCATAGTTACCTACTGCAGTTGTTTCAGCGGAATCCCCAACGGTAAATTGTACTCTGTACTATGTTACTATGTCCCCTGTAACTGTATGTAGGCCCCCCGAGCCCGGAGCCCCGAGTAGTTTCGCTCACATGCCGAGAGTTCGCCATCACGAAGGAAGTGAGCCGAGTCGCGACTCGTGACCCGATCACCGCCACCGCCAGATGATCATTAGGGCTCCGGCCTCGGTGCTTTTATTGGGGAACATTGCCGCGTGAATGGTCACATATCACATCTCGTCGAATTGATGATGGTGATAATACGTCACTGGCTAATAGAGCCGCCCGCGTGCACAAAAACCATTCTATGATTATCAACGACGAAGTTAGCTGTAGCTACGGCAATACAATGGGCCGTATGTATTCAGGTCGAGAATTGCAAACGCAAACCGATTGGACCGTTACGCGTTTGTTGTTAAACTTAAAACCAAACCAAACATTTAAAACCCCTTTATTCTATGCGACAGAGCTAAACGGCTTATATTTAAGCGGGAGTGAATTACTTATTACTCTAAGCTCTATTCTATTCTTTAATACCTTCTGTGGCCTTATTCTGTGACTGATTCGTTTCGTAAATTTATTCGTATCGTAAGAGAGCGAAACGTGATTTTGAATGCGTTAGAGTGAGTGGATTTATGACGAACGAACGAACTTACGAAACGAAGTTGTGATAGAATAAGCCTGCAGCTTTATATGTGCGCAACATGATTTCATAAAAATCACTCTATTGTGCCTACTAACACAAACGAAATTTGAATACATTTATTGTTTTTTTAGTACATTTTTTTACTACTACTACTACCATCACGCCGTTTCCCCGTAAGGGTAGGCAGAGAGAATGGACCGCCACACACGTCTATCCTGGCATAAATTCCTAGCTTTTTCCACATTAATACATCTTGTCATACATGCCCTTCGGTTCTGTCTGCTTTTGACATGACTAGACTTAAGATTTTGGTTTATCTGATCATGCCACGTCTTCCTTGGTCGTCACTTCTTTTACCATTCTTTCGTCGTCCGTTCGTTCTACGTGACCAAACCATCTCAGAGATCATTTCCTAATCTTATCAATTATACTCGACTCAGATTTACGCTCTTGCCTGATTTCATCATTCGTAACCCTGTCATACATTGATTTCCCACACATTCGTTCAGATCGAGATCGCATTTCAACCGCGTTCACTCGGCTTTCATCCTATCTCTGCCAGTTCCATGTTTCACTTCCATACATAAGCGTTGGGACTAAAACTCCGCTGTGTACTGCCAGTTAAGCTTCGACTGATATATTTTTACTAGCAATTACTGTGCTCAGTGCTCCGTTCATTTTGTTGCCCGCATTCACTCTCCTTTCAACATCATTTTCTACTCTTCCATCTTTTAAAAACATGCTTCCCAGATACACAAATCATGCTACTTGTTCAAGACGATTGATAGATTATACTGCCGACTTACTCGAAAAGACTTTGTGGAAAAGACAAGAAGCTACAATTCCTGAGTAATACGAGTATAACACTCCTAATATTTTCCAAACATCTTGAATTCCGGTTCTCGTCTCAAAGCATTGTCATACTTTAAACTTGATGTGTCACTCTGCACTCACCGGGCGCCGTCTCGTGTCTGCCCATCCATTGGATAATGGCAACTCCATCGACGAAACGTGTTGTATCTGGTTACGACAGTTATCCACGTACAGCTGTAACAACCGGTATTAATCGTCATCGGCCACGAAACTTCGTGTATTTCAGGTATTTAGACCCTCGTCGTTTGGAAGTTGAAATGTTTCATGTTTGCTTGTCTAGATCAGTGCTTCCCAAAGTGGTCCTTACGTACCCCCAGCGGTCCCCGGGATCATGCAGGGGGTCCGCGCAAGGTTACACGTAAAATAAAAATTATATATATACAAGATGATTAAACCCTTAATTTAAAATAAAGTTCATTAAAATATTTTTTAGAATAAATAAGATTTAAAAAAATAAAATATCAAAAAAAGCAAATGGTTGTTTACTTCTTCAGGGGTGAAATGAGAAGGGGGAAGGGGGAGTCTGATACTGCGCCGCGCTCCCCTCACTTCTCCCCTGCAGAAGTTAGCAACCATTTGTTTTTTAAATATTTTATTTAAAAAAAAACTTATTTCTAAATATTTTTTAAAATATGCCAATATGTCTTCTTGTCCATACTGATCATCGTGGTTTCGGATGTGACAGGGTTTAAAGAACACCCTGTATATATATATATGTTTATTTTATTAACATAAACGGCGAATCTGCCTTTTAGAAAAATGTATAATACTAACATATTTGGCTTAATATATATATATTTTTAAAAACATAAATTTATTTTTACCCAAGATTTATAAAAAAAATTAAACCTTAAAATTATACAAGATTTATATTTAATAAAATTAACCTAAAAATTTTACAACATATTCAGTAGAAAGTTTAAACATTTCAAGAATTCAAGTAAAAAAAAAAAAAAATATTTTAAAGTAATACAACAAGAAAATCATAAGTACTGTTTCATACAGCTGGGCAAAGTGAACAAAAAATTGTATATATTATGAAATGCATAAATAAATAAATATAATTACCATTCACCATTTTTGAAAAAGTTCAAAAGGTTTGTTCTATAGGAACAATACCCTACACTAAATATATCAAATACGTGGGAATAACTATTGCCGAGTTCATGAAGTCTGTTTAATACGGCATTACAAGTATACACCGTCCGTGAATTGTTGCTACAAAACAGTGGCACCTGTCTAGTCATTCTTCCAGGCACCCTGAAGTTGAGGGCAATAATATGGGATCACCCTGAAGTTCAGGGCAATCCCATATTGAATTTACAATTTTAAATAAATTTAAAAGGCCTATAATTTTTCTTCCATCGTTAAGTTTTAAAAAATTTAATGTTTTTAGTAAAAAATCGTAATGGGGAAGTTCAGTGCCTTTTTTTTATTTGTTAATAGAATATAAAACTTAGCCAAATTTTTATATATCGTATTATCAGCGCTATGATTTTTTAAAGTTTTGTATTTCTGAAATAACTCCGCGTGCGACGTCAGAGGTTGTTCTATGACAGTTCTTCCGATTGGTTCGTTTACGGTGACCAAACCGGATATCCTTCAACGCTCTCATATCATTTTTTAATTTTATTTATAAATTTGTATGGTTCATATGAACCAGTGAAGTCATTCAAAGTGCGTTTTTATTAAAATATTTTTTTTTCCGTACATTTTTAAGAAATTTCACCGTACAATTTAATGCTCTGATTTTTACCGCGCGCAAGAAAACATTCTTTGTATCCAATTTCCCGTAGGGCTGAAGTTTCTCATATAAAAATTCAAGACTGATTCTAAGTTTAAAATTTACATACCTTAAGAATTTTTTTTGGACTCTTTCAAGAGAATTTTGGTGACAGTTGTAGTAAGAAGGCCATATTGTAGAGTTATACTCTTAACTGACTTTATATGACACATTTTTATGAATATAGAAGCTATAATAAATAAAAATGAATAAATTATAAGCGATTTTTACATCGAAAGTAAAATATAAATATAGACAGGTGCATAAAATACAAGTTATAACAGGCATCGCGGTGAGTCAGGCCTATCTATACAGGTTTATACAGGAACGCAATTGAGACAATAACTGCACAGACTAGTCTATAATATAATCAAACTCAGAGCACAAATACAGGTGAAGACATACTAATACAGGAGCAATTTATTTAATTATCCAGAAATGAGGAGCCAATGTTTAAACAAGGATACGTCAACTTCTGGTTACAAAAACAGATCCCAATTTTATATCCAGCATTATGGGTTATTGTACAAAAGCTGTTGATTGCTTTTCCGTCTTCCTATTTGGTAGAGCGTGGATTCAGTGCCGTTATGAGCTTCATCACAAAAAAAAGAAACCGACTAGAAATTAGTGCTCGTGGGGATTCGTGGTTGCTACTCACAAACATAAAGCCGGACATGAATACACTCATAAAATCCCATCAGATTCATCCAAGGCATTCATGTTTTATTTATTTTAAAACAAAAGTTCACTTCAATAAATACTTCTTCAACAAAATCTTTTATTTATATTTAAATTTATTTCAACAGAGAGGGAAAACATGTTTGGGAAGGGAATATGGAAGTCTAGGGCGTATGACCTGTATTGGCTGGTTTAAGTGGCCACATTACACACCGTATAACATTCACCATTCTGCCCATGTTTGAACATCCACATTTCCTCAACTCTTCCATCTGTTGACTTTTGTGAAGTCAAAGAGCTGAAACCTAAAGGTTTGATAAATGGTGTTGATTGATAAATGGGTTGTTGAGGTGTTAATAAATCACGTGGGTGAGATTCATCCGGCTGAACCAAATCACCCACTAGGCAACGCCTGAAAACAATTTTCTAATTTTTATACTTCTTCTTTTACCAGGTAGTTAATGCAACAATGTTTGAGTATGTCCAAATGCTTGCAGACTGGCTGGATTTCCTCCCTAGGGAGTTGTTCATATTTGAATTTATTTCAAGGGAATATGGAAGTCTAGGCGTGTGTAAAGTGGCCACTTAAACCAGCCAATGACAGGTCATAAGCCCTTCTCAATAATGTTTTCCCTCTCTGACGAAATAAATTTAAATATGACCAACTCCCTAGGGAGGAAATCTCACCAGTCTGCAAGCATTTGGACATAATCAAACATTGTTGATTTATTTATATTTTATTTTTATGTCACCATTTACCATTCAAGACATCAAAGTAAAATTTGTAATTTTTTTTATTATGCAATTATGTAGTTTTTCACCCAGGGTCCGTTGGCAAGTTTTGACTATGAAAAGGGGTCCGTGGGTCAAAAGAGTCTGGAAACCACTGGTCTAGATGAAGGTATAATAATATAGCTTGGTGGCCACGATTTAGTGCTCTCCGACCATCGTAATAATTCGCTACAGCTATAGACGACATTTTGCTCTTTTGCATAGAACAAATGAGTTGCAAATATTTGGTTTTTTGTTCAACAACAGAGTTGTAACGGTCAGTTTCGTCGCTGCGCTTGCGGTTCTCGACCTGAGTACCTGTGTCCCATTGTTTTTCTGTAAACTAAAGTTAACATCGAGATTAATAATCCTCAAATAATTTTTGTCCGTATGGGCGGCTCTATAACGTTGTTATTCTAAGCGTATAGCATTGTAGTTTGTAGCATCCATGATCTTAGTGGCGAGCGTTCAGCGGCGCGGTGCGGGCGCTGTGAATTCGAGCATATGGTATTATTATGGATAACTTATATAGCGCCATTTTCTTAATATAATACCATTATGATTCTATAGATAAAAAAATAATCCTAACAGGATGGTAACAAGTGTAGTGTCCATAGTGATCGCGCGGGCTCGACAAAACCCGCGTGCCGCGCCACGCGCAAAACGCTCGCCACTATGACCAACCAATTATAATGTACTAAACCCAAAGAACTTTAATAGTTAACAATGCTTTGAGTATGTCCAAATGCTTGCGGACTGGCTGGATTTTCTCCAATATTTCCTAATAAAAAACGTTTTCCCTTTCTGTTGATACAAATTTAAACTTTATAAGTACGCGCGAGAATAAAGAGACGGCATATCGCTGTATTGTATGCAATTAAAATATCGCGAAAATTTTATTTGTACCAACCTCTTTCCGCTGGCAGAGACATCAAGCAAACGCATGATCGGCATTATAGATGTTTTTGACACTTTGCTTTATGAATATTACGCAAATTTCCTCGCTAAAACAAAAAAATAGACAATGGTGCATTTCAGTGTACCCTATTTATTGCATTATTCGGGTGTTGACAGAAATCGTTTTTCACAGGTAATTGAATTCGATAATTATGTTTCTTTAAATTTACACAACAAACTAGCATAAATTTACATCATACATTAGTATTACGTTTCATTTTTTTCATGTAATTATTCGTATTTTTTTCACACTGAGAATATTTTTTTAATTATTTAATTTAATTTATTTAGAATATAAACAGATGTACAGGTTAAATGATTATACATATAGACTATAAAAAAGATATTCATATAAATAGTAGGGCCTGCCATCCAATACCACGTATTCACTTAATGAGGAACTTCAGCCCTACAGAAAATTAGATACTTGAAATGATTTCTTGCGCGTGGTAAAAATTAGAGCATTAAATTGTACGGCAAAGTTTTTTGAAAATATGCAAAAAAAAAATGTAATTGAATAAAAATGCACTACTTTGAACGACGTCACTGGTTCATATGAACCAACCAATGATATGAGAGCTGTGAGTTGTAAACGAACCAATCGGAAGAACTGACAGAGAAGAACCTCTGACGTCACAAGCGGAGTTATTTCAGAAATACAAAATTTAAAAAAAATCATAGCGCTGATAATACGATATGTAAAAAAAAATAATAGTAAAAATATGTAAATAGTTTAATAGTCTATAACAAATTTAACCAACAAAAAAGCCAAGATTACCAATGAGGAGATAAACAGAATCTCAAAACTCATCGTACAAGGGATTGAAGCTGTACAACCCGAAGAAACATAGGAGATAGGAAATATCGAAATAATAAAAATGAATTTGAAAAAAAATTTTATTGATAAATTTTGATAAAAAAAATTGTAATGTTATTGAATGTTCCTATTAGTTCTTAAGATGTTATGAACTAACTTAATAAATCATAAATAAATTAAAAAAAAAAAAAAACACCAAACTGAATATAAAAAAATAATTGAAACAGTGTCATTCATATAACAATATTTTGAGTTTGTCCAAATTTTTGTAGACAAGGACTGGATTTAACTCCCTGGGGAGCTGTTTATATTAACATATTACAACAGAGATGACGACCATTTAAGATAAGGTAATATAGAAGTCTAGGCATCTACAGGGCTTATGACCTGTCAATGGCTGGTTTAAAACGGATTTTTTTGTGTGTCTGGGCGTAGATAAGCGGTAGCGTGCGCATTATTACTCTGAGTTAATAAGTATGTAATTATTCGTTGCGCAACCGGCATAACGGCTCTTCGTAGTTATTTCGTAATTTTCATTGTTTTTCGCCCACTTTCCGTGTCCCGGTACAAAAATCCAATCACAGCACCGTAAAATCTCCAAAATGAGAACTCCAGCACGCTTTTTTACGATTTGTGAGATGAGATTGATTGTGTAATTTGGATGGGTGTTTTGATCATCTAGCCGAGGTCGGAGTTCCGCCGTATGTTATACAGCGTTGGTAGTTTGTGAGTTGAAGTTCTTGATTTCTAGATAGTTTAGTTTCGTTTCTCCGCACAAGATGCGTTCATCTCTCTCTTCCAGCGCACTAACTACTGAGCATGTATAACTAGGCCAGACTTATTGGCCACCATTAAAAGTGTTCGTCCGATAACGTGTTTGTTTTGGATTATTTCCAATAGCTGCATTTGCAATGGCATTGAAACCATTCACTGAATTCTCTTTCAGCACTGTTACGATTGGATTATGGATTTACATTATTATAAAGTTCAATAAATCTACATCTACTTAATGTTTTGTATTCGATAGCAAAAATAAGGAAAGTCAGTGGTTTAAAAAAAAATCTATCAAAGTCAAAATTAAAAACATATGTTTTTTATGTATTGTATTATCAGCGCTATGATTTTTTAAATTTTGTTATTACTCCACGTGTGATGTCACAAATTTTCTTCGGTAAGTTCTCCTGATCGGTGAGTTAGTTTCCCGAAAACCAAAATTCAATCACAACACTCAATCATTAATTAATTAATTTTAGTTATTCTTTTTTTTTAACATAGTAAACAATGATTAATAATAAAATGTGACCTCACTATTTTTAGAATAATAATGTTCGTGAAAGCAAATTGTTCTACCAAATCCCAAAAGGAACACTCCCACACTACCAGAAGTCAAACTAGAGGATGGGTCATGGGGTCTACCACAAACTCTGATTTCGGGCAAAGAAATTATAGGTTTCTGGGCCCCAAAATATTCAATATGTTACCTGAACATTGCAAAATCTTGACTCGGATTCAATTAAATAAATTTAAAAAAATATAGTTACTGGGTTAAGGTCAAGAAAAATAAAAAAAAATACTTAAAAACATTCTTGAATAATAAATGGTATCAATTAATATTGTATAACTGTATAATAAATTAACTGGTAGGTAGTAATGTTATTGTTTATTTTGCATAAAAATGTCTGCCTTAAAACAGGTTGTACCTAGTTAGGCAGACTAGACATGATCCAGAGAAATCTATTATCCTAGTGTGTATGTAGTAGATAAAGTAATTGTTATTTTTTAATTATGTACGAAGGTTATCACGGTCACTGTTATCAATTTGTTTCTTTTTTGGTGATACCGTGTGTGTTGGATTTGTTCCGACGTTTCGGCTACCATTGCAGGAGCCATCTTCAAGGTAAACTGTGTTTAAGTACAAATAATTTGTACCGTGTCGCAGTCAGCGCACAGCAAAGAAAAGGATTGACGAACACAAAAGAGCGTGTAAACTTGGGCATCCTGACAAATCTGTAATAGCGGAACACTTAATAGACAATAGGACATTTTTTCGCCTTTGAACCGAAAATTTTGCATAAACTTTGAAATTACAGTGCACGAATAATAAAAGAGGCAATTGAAATACACAGACACCCAAATAACATTAACAAAGACGACGGGCTGAAATTAAACTCAACACGGTTCCTATCACTACATACTATAAAATTAATAGAAATGTGCCTACTGCCGGCTGCGACACCGCACAAATTACTAGTACTTAAACACATACTTTTTTTTACAAAACACCCCGTTTACCCTGAAGATGGCTCCTGCAATGGTAGCCGAAACGTCGGAACAAATCCAACACACACGGTATCATCCAAAAAAGAAACAAATTGTTATTTTTTGTTAGTAAACCATTATTAATATTTTATTTGCTGCTTTACTGTGAGCAAGCCAATTTCTTTATGCATTCTTTCTACATTAGAATCCATGTCAACGCTACCACCGGCACTGGGCCGTGGCTCGAACCCGAGAAACGATACTCATATCCTTCTATGTAATATTCCCCTTCCTTTTGTTTTATACTTTGTCCCACCCAAGATGTCGCCGATGACGTCAGTTAGCCCCAATTCGTCGAACGGCCGCCGGACACCGATCAATTTAAACGAAAAGGAAATTCTTCAGGAAGGACGCCACCGTTTAGAAATAAAGCTTGCCGATTAGCGGATACTGATTGTGAACGGGAAACCGCATTATTATAATAAATTGCTTTGCCTATTATCTTGTCTTTCCAACCCATAAAACGATATTTCATTGAACTCATAATATGCTTTTGCTACTACTACTACCATCACGCCATTTCCCCGTAGGGGTAGGCAGAGAGAATGGACCGCCACACACGTCTATCCTGGCATACACTCCTAGCCTCTTCCACATTCATACATCTTGTCATACATGCCCTTCGGTTCTGTCTGCTTTTGACATGACCAGACTTAAGATTTTGGTTTATCTGCTCATGCCACGTCTTCCTTGGTCGTCCTCGTCTAACGTTGCCGTTCATTTTCGCCATATATACTTGTTTTACCATTCTCTCGTCGTCCATTCGTTCTACGTGACCAAACCATCTCAGAGACCCTTTCTTAATCTTATCAATTATACTTGTCTCAGATTTACACTCTCGCCTGATTTCATTATTTATTTAATTTATTATTTATTTCATTATTTAATTCACTAAGGATAGCAATTGCAAATAATTTATTTTGTACCTTCAAATTAAAATTAATACTATCTTCTTTTTTTAGGGTGTATTCAAGAAAATACACATCTTATTACAATATTATTTATTAAAACATATTTCGTAAATAAAATATTAAATATATCATTATCATATAAGAGAGTACAGATAGCAATGTTTGAGTATGTCCAAATGCTTGCAGACCGGCTGGATTTCCTCCCTAGGGAGTTGTTCATATTTAAATTTATTTCAACATAGAGGGAAAACTTTTTTAAGAAGGGAATATTGAAGTCTAGGCATTTACAGGGCTTATGACCTGTCATTGGCTGGTTTAAGTGGCCACTTTACACACTGTGTAACATTCACCATTCTGCCCATGTTTGAACATCCACATTTCTTCAACTCTTTCATCTGTTGACTTTTGTGAAGTAAAAGAGCTGAAACCTTTATTTATGCGGGTGAGATTCAACTCCCTGGGGAGCGTCTATTATTGTTGATATATATATTTTTACAGAGAAGAACATTTCAAGGGACCACGGAAGACTCGATATAAACATTTATAGAACTGTGATTTATTTTCTTATTCACAAAAAAAATATTTATTTAAGCACAAGTCCCACTACATAGTATTTATGTTCAGTATGGTGTAATTGATAAAAAATACACGTGGTTGAGATTCATCCGTTTTGTGTTTAAATGTTTTGCCTCTCTGTTGAAATAAATAGAAATATGAACAACTCCCGTGTGAGTAATATGACTGAATTTTGAGATTCCAAAAATAATTCTCGCTGCGGCATTCAATACAGGCTACCTCAATTTAATTAATATTTTTTCCCATTTATTTTAAATTAATGAATTTCTAAAACGTCATGTCCGATCGTCTGAGCAGTAAAACTCGCTTCATTAAATTTACACCCGAGTTATAATTATTAATTTTTTTAACAATGTTTTATATGAATCGTTTAATCTGTCGTCTTATCCTCTCTGCCTACAATTCTACAATCTGATGGTCTCAATTTGTTTTTAGCCTTGTATCGTATCCTTCAGTTAGGTCAAGTCGTAGATGTTCATCTGTGGTGCGTCCGTTGGACTTGACGCGGTTGATAATGGAAGTTTGCCCGTGGGAGAATGTGACGTATCTCTCACCGTCTTCCATCCACAGCAAGAGTGTGCCTGTTGGCTGTGGTGTGACGGAGACGCCTCGCTGACGGCGATTACTGCACATGTGATTAGTCGAGGATAGTGCTACATCTTGCATCAATAGATCGCTGAAGTCTGTGTGAAGTTTCACTGCTTTGTCTCGAGTTTTTGTTCTTATTTCTCAACATGAATACATCATGGTTCATAGTTCTTATATACAACATATACAAAGAAGATATTTAAAGTAGTTTTAATGAGTAATTCAGGCTTTGTTGTTTTCCAATTAAAATAGTATCCGATTGTAGCAACTAGCAACGGAATCATCGCTTGTTATAATATTATACACCGATTTTTTTAAGGAAGTGTAAAGAAAGTGCCGCATTAAATCTGAACGCCTTTTTGTGACTAATTTCCGTCTACGGCGATCGAATTTTACAGTTAACAAATATTCGGATACTGTGTATCTAACAATATTCTAATGCCCGTATTCAAATAAATTATCAAGTACATCAGAGGGAAAACATTTTTGAGATAGGAATATGGAAGTCTAGGCATTTATAGGGTTTATGGCCTGTCGTTGGCTTGTTTTACCGTTTTGCCTATGTTTAAACATCCACATTTCCTCAACTCTTCCATCTGTTGACTTTTGTGAAGTAAAAGAGCTGAAACCTTCATCACGTGGGTGAGATTCATCCGGCTGAACCAATTCACCTACTAGGCAACGCCTGAAAACAATTTTCCAATTTAAACATAGGCAGAATGGTGAATATTACACAGTGTGTAAAGTGGCTACTTAAACCAGCCAACGACAGGCCGTAACCCCGTGTAAATGCCTAAACTTCCATATTCCCATCTCAAAAATGTTTCCTCTCTGTTGCAACAGAATTGGATCTGAATAACTCCCTAGGGAAGGAAATTCAGCCTGTCTGCAAGCGTTTCGACATCATCAAAGTGTTGTTGAAAACTCAAGTACTTAACTTAAAGTTATTATTATCTGTCTTAAGTTTTGTGTCTGAATACGTGTGTAATTAGACATTGGCGACCTCCGTAGAATAATGGCTAAGATACTTGACCCACGCATGGCAGGTTCCGGGTTTCACTCCCGGAGAAAACACAAAAAAAAGTTATTTTTCTCAAGCCTGGGTGCTCTTTGCTGTATTTCACTACTGTAATTGGACCTCCTGACTACTGACCTGTTTAATGAAAAAAAAACAGGATCACATGTACAGTTGCCGGCGCTTAATAAGGGACATCGGGCTTAAGGTGATTCTAAACGAAAATATGAAACTAATTCTGTGTTGACTTACGGTCTAATTGGTTGGGGAGCTTGCACAAAAACCGCCCTTGAACCTGTAGCAATTGCACAAAAATCTTTAATCCGAGTAATTTTAAAAAAAACATTTCGCTATCCAAGTGACTTGCTCTTCAAAGAATTCAGAGTACTGAATATTATTCAACAGTTTATATTGAGAACGGTAGTGGTTACACACATAAAGAGAGACATTTACCCAAGCGTCAACCACAACCATAATACAAGATACTCTAATAGGGATCTGATACTAAGTGAAGGGGTCAACACTGTTCTGGCATCGAGACAACACTATAACGTAGGCAAAAAGGTCCATAACCTTTTGCCAGAATCGTGGAAAGACGGGAGTGTTGTCAAGTTACGGAAGGTGTTGACCTCGCTCTTTCATGACATTGGTCGTAGGGAGTCAGAAAAGTTGATGCATGCCACGGATTGGAGAACCTTACTGGATGTCAAAAATAAAATATAAAAAATAAGGAATAATTTAAAAAATATATATTTATAGATGACAACCATGAAGTTTCGCATAAATAAATTGTTTATGTTTTTATGAATGTATGTATGTGTATGCGCATGGGTGTATGTACGTGTGTGTGTATGTACATGTGTATATATGTGTATATTTATATATACATGTGTGTATATATGTGTATGTCTGTATGTATATGAATCAAAATGTGTATCCGAATAAGTTTATATTTTGTTTGTCTGTGCTCTATATTAATTTGTTAAGTATTATAATATATTAAAATGTAATTGCCTAGCTTGGAACGGGGTATGTACCCTTGTTAGCTGGGCAAAGTGAATATGGAATTGTATTTTGATAAAGAGTGTGAATAAATAAATAAATAAATTATTCATAAATAGCGCCGCTTTTATTGAAAAATACCATTTCTTCGTTTATTTTCAATGAAAATTTTACCAAACTTGTTTTGCAGAAACTTTACACCATATTGATTTTAACAAATACCATAACAATATAATTTAGGTCCTTTTCACAAAATGGTGTACAAAACAAAAAATAACTTTTTGATTGGTTGGTTGGAAGAATTTTCCATTTGGCAATACGCCCGCCAATGTACAATTTACATTATGTACAAAAAGTTAAATCAATTTTTTTTTTTAGTTAATAACGGCCGTTTTTTGTTGTCCGTTGGACAGTTTTATTATTATTGTATGGGCTAGTTTAATAAACGGATCGTCAAACAAGGACTCCCGTTTCTCATCGACCCGTTTTCACGGAATAAAAATGGTCGTCAACAACGCGCCTAAATCTGAAATATGGGTCATGTTATGAAGATAATTATTTTTTTCCTCGTAGCTATTCACTGTAAAGAAAAAACGTTTCACTGGCATCCGCAACATAACACAAATATTTTGTACTTTTTTATCATTATAGCATCTTCTACCGATAAAGTAACTGTATGTTGTGTGATGAAGAGATTGCGGGTAGCGGGTAGTTATCGATCTAACAACAAACTACTCGAATGTCTCGAGCAAGTTGTACATAAGTGTTTCTACCGCACCGCGCACCGCATAGTGTTTACATTTCAACGTATGCCATGTTTTATCTATCACTCGTCACTCGGTACTCGGTACTGTGCAGTGGCAAGATGCTACACTTGGTGACGGGAGTTATAGGCCATGGGCGAATCAACAGTCAACAGCAGTGCCTCGATTATGAACGCTATCTTCATCTGTATATATCGAGGCGGTATACTAAACTTCTGTACTATCTGTATCTTACCTCGGTATGTTCTACCTACTTGTCATATCGACATCATATGAACGAAACAAGCCAATGGAATGACTGCAAACAATTAGTCCGCGTTCCTTACGTCATTAACATTTAAAATAGTTCTCATTTATAGTTTAAATAGGCTTATGTAATAAAAAGTGCTCACTTCTAAGCGATTATAAACTCTAATAAATCCCAATTTAAGAAAGATAGTAAAACAGATAGAAAAAATATAATAACTCAATTATTTTTTAGAGTGGTAACTTTCTAACGCCTAGATACTCTTATTTGTTAATAGGACAGAATCTAGCTGCATTATTTTCACACCTAGGCGAGCGTTGTATTAAAGTGACAGTTATGTCGACTTCAAAATTGACTTATTTCTCTCTCATATTTTTAATAGGCTTTTAAGGAAAAAAGTGCCAAACTCAAAACGATTGAATTTTTTAATAAATCATAATTAAAGGAAAAATTGCTCGGTGGAACAAATTTTTTGACACTTTTAATGCGTATATAAACTAATTGAGGGGTTCTAGACCCGTCGGTATAAACCGATGTACTTACATCAAAACTTGATGGTGGGGGTATCGGTAGTGTACCTTTATAGTCGGTAAGGAGACTTTTATCTTCAACTATGACGTCATACTGAAGCTATGTCTTTTTAGAGCGTCGATATGTGTACCGTGACCTACGTTTCCCCTTTTTTCATATCGATGTACCTACTCAAAAGTTCGTTGAAAAGAAAAAAAAAGGTGGGGGGTCGGTAGTATATCTTTATAATCGCTAGAGGGAATTTATTCTCAACTATACAGTCAAGGTGAAGATATGACGTCTTTATCTTCCCATCATAATTGAGGCACAGGAAGCAAACTCTATATTTTAAATTAGTATTTTTCTTTTCCACACCTAATTAAGAAGATGTCTGAAAGTATGACGAATTAAATGTGATTTAAGTTGTGGAATGTTTATTGTAGTAATTAAATAAAGTCTGGTATTTATTATAGAAATAAAAGACGAGTGATCCACAAATTTGGATTTGAGGCTAAGAGTCAGGGATTTAATGCTAATGAGAGTATCATACACAACTTGATTGCTACATTCGATAGACGGATAGATGTAATGGATCGCATAATATTGATGTATTTCTACAAAATATCGGATTTTTTGCAGTCACACCGCCTAATTTTTTTCATGATGATCTAAACATAATATCGAATGTTGGATACAATAAATTATAGTCCTTAAAATGTAAGATGATTAGAATGACAGCTGTCAAACTCAGATAAATAGTGATGGGAAATTACTGATCACTGATCATGTACCGATCTCAATATTCTCAACCTACTAAGTGCTTTATTTTTTTTACCTAATTCAACACATTGATTATGATGTTATCAATTTTAACTAAAAATCGGTTAAAGTTCCTTAACAAGGCCACAGCCGATTATTTAACCAGATCCTCACACTACAGTCAGAGTAATTATAAGGAACATACCTTTTGCAGCTAATATAAGCCAAGCCTTGTACACAATAAACGAGGCAACAAATAAGCAACTCCCATATAAATAAGAAATTGTGCTTATTTATAAACTCCCACAATTTTTAATTATGATATTTTTGCAAGAATACATGTGTATTTTTTAGAATAAAAAATAACGTTCTGTTAACTTCTAACATACCTACTATACTTGCCTGCACGAATCTTCTCTCGGAGATTATAAA
The DNA here is from genome assembly GCF_059751315.1 of Micrasema longulum. Taxonomy (NCBI): domain Eukaryota; kingdom Metazoa; phylum Arthropoda; class Insecta; order Trichoptera; family Brachycentridae; genus Micrasema; species Micrasema longulum. Next base: position 243,331 of record NW_028277631.1, read on the forward strand.
TTTAGTTTTCGCATCTCTCAGCACATGGATTGATTTAATTACCTACTCAGTTAGAACCAAAAAACATGAAACTTTTCTTTCATAGCTGTACAAGACTCTTCGTGTTCTTTTTATCGACTTTTTACTGCCAACGTCTAGGCATTTTAAGTGCACTTCCTTCACTGGTCTTCTTTAATTTTTATTCATTTTTTATGTTGTTTTATATAGGCACATATTCAGTTTTAGGCTCCCCACAAAGCGAGACATTGTGTATGATGTTTTATTGCATTTTTATTAGTCGTTGAAGCGACCAAAACATGGTCTTTTTGTTTTCACTTTATTTTTCCAAGATCGCAATTCCACCGTTTCAAACCATTAGAAATGTTGGAAACCATTGGAGTCGTCCCATCTCTCGTAATTAATAAACATGTTTAAATTAATCAAATAGAATTGTGGAAAAATAAACCGGGTTGTTGTCCGTGGTTAGTGTGTCGGACTCACGGATCACAGGTCCGTGCTTCGAACCCCACTTTACCACAACATGAAGGTAATAAAAACGTAATTAAGATATTGTTAGAAATGGAATATTACAACCAGAATTATGTTCTTTAAAAAAAGGAGAATGCAATTCTATAAAAAAAGGTTTTAACTAAAATATTTTAATAAATATATATTTTTTTAAGTATTACCGAAGGCATAATTTTACGTAGAAATAAAGGAAAATGTCACAAAAATGTATGTGATTTAAAATTCTTGTATTTTTTTCAAAAACAAATATTAAAATTTTTTCTTTGGCCACTTTCATGTTCAAATTATTACAACAAATTTTAGTTGAAAACTTAGTCTTTATTGAGATCCCAGATACCTAAGTTTAGTCTTAATTTAAAACGGCGAAATCTGCCGGTCCAAAAGTAATTATATTTTAGTTACATAAAACTTTTAAGTATATTTTTTAACAGAAATACCTCTAAAAATAGTTTTTATCTAATTTAAGTTTTTTTTTATTTTTTTGTTATTGCGCGATTATAAAAAACATTCGCTTTAAAATGGCAAAATCGTATGTTTTCCTCATTTTGCGTGCGTTTTACCAGACTGCAGCCTTAATCCTATAGATTTTAATAGGTGAGCTTTTAATCCTCTTGCCCCGTTGTGACTCTTAGCTCATCTGACATTATAAGTGCTCGTATATCGGATATCTTAATAGAATTCATTTATATTAAAGCTAATTTGCCTCTATTATACAGTACCAGTAAAGTTGTCACAGAAAATTCTCCGAAGCTGGTAAAAAAAACTTTTTTGTGTATCAATAATTTGTATTCCTGAGAAGTGTAAACACATTTTAGTAGATGATATTAGATACAACTTTGTATTTGAAATAAGGCCGATTTGACTTATTGCCATAAATGTCTGACTCCATCATTTTGATGATGTAAACTGTTGGCCAGCCGAATTCGCTGATGTCACAAGTCCACGACGTAACGGGAAAATCGATAAAAAGCGCACACAATAATTTATTTTTGTTTTTTTACACCGGAATTTCACACTGATCATGAATAAAAATGCGGTTCAAATTACGTAATCGTCTATTTGATTGGACCCGCCTTGTTTTCAAAAATAATATAACTTAGATAAACTACCTAGGTAAATATTCAGTTTTTTTTTAAATAAACTAAACGGTGTGTGATTTTTGTTATGTAAATTATCACATAATCAGATTTTCAAAGCTTATATGTAAGTGCAAACTTGATGGACAAATTATGACGAATACTGAAGAATGTGCGAAATTTCTTGTAGATTAAACCTTATACTTTTTGTGATTTTCGTCAAAAAGCTGGCATTTTGCTTATGACGTCAGTACAGCGCACAGAACAGGATTTTGCCTCATTTTATTTTTAAAAAACACCTATGTATTACAACCAAATAAAATACCCTACAATATAGCCTACTTCAGGAGAATTAGCATAAGTATGAATTTGAAAAATATGGCTAGACCGAATGATAATGTAGATATTAAATATTTGCAACAAAAATATTATTCTTAAAAAATATACCCACTTATCCCATAAAAAAGTGTTTGAAGTAAAATATTTTAACTATTTAATTTTTTTAAACGGTTATTAGAGGCAAAATATAACATAGAATTTTTAAAAAATACCACTAAATTCGTGTAATTTAAAATGCTTGTATTACTTTTGGAAAACGAAACTTTCAGAATTTTTCTTCGTTCACTAAGAAAGGCGCTGAAAATAGCTAAATCCTATGATTTCCTTACTTTTTACCAGTCCAAAGTTTTTTTGTGATTTCTGGGCTTTATTATAAATATACCCATTTAGTTATATTCTCTAAATTTAACTTAAGTTGCACAGTTTCCCACTGTGCAAGCAGATTTCCTACAAAAAGTCTGTGGCCTTACGCTGTAAATAATTTCGTAAATTCATTCGTATCGTTTGAGACGTAGCGAGAGTGAAAAATAGTTTTGATTGCTTTAGAATGAAACGGATATATGACGAACGAACGAACTTACGAAACGAAAATGGAAATATCTCGTTTACTTTTTAATTTTTTTAAAAGTAATGAGGCCTATGAAATACTGTCCAGTGAAAAAATATTTGTTTTGCTAATTATTAGTAGCATAAAAAATACTTTCAAATTTGTAATTTTGAATTCCCGCTAAAACGGTGATTCCATTGGCCACGTCCCTAATACGTCACGATTCATATTTATTTGTTCGCGGCCGTTGAAATTTGTGTAGAACAATATCACGAATCCTGACGTCACAACAACCCAGGCTTTCTACGAACTTTTTTTTACTGAATTTCGTTTTTACATTTATGTATGAAAACATTCCCCCACAATATCCATATTGATTTTGAAAATACAATTAATTATTCTTAATCAATTTTATATATTTTTATCGGTATTCGCAATATGTGATATTTCCCTATTGTCACAGAATAAGCCTTCAGACCATGCTTAAAACTTAATTTATTTACCAAACCCGACTATGCTTTGCCTATAGTCCGATTTCGTGTGAAGTTCTACTACTATATATCAACTCGCAAACAAGAGTACATCCTGTGTTTTCAACAATGGGTTGGAACTTGGAACTAGAGTTTAGCGTCCTATTATACTATCATGTCGTTGCGCCTGTGCAGTGGCATGTTCGCTCTTCGAGCATTCACGTATCAAAGCCAGAAATTCTATGGGAAATCAGAACCTACAGAGATCAGAACACGGTCGTATTCAACAAGGTTAGCAGTTAGTTATAAAGTTATAGCGGTACCTGATGATGCATTGCCGATATGTTGCTGATCTATTCAAATTAATAAATAAATAATAAAATTGATTCTCCTAACCTACTAGAAATACTTCCATTCCGTGTGCCATCTAGACCAGTGATTCCCAAAGTGGTCTATATCGACCCCCAGGGGTCTATGACAACCTGCAAGGGGTCTACGTCAACGAAAAAAAAATTGGGGGTTTATGAAATGAAAATGGGGGTCCACGATAGTGGATCTCAACATACACTGATAGTACTTCCGTACTTCTGGCCGCAAAAAAACATACCCGTTACTTATCCTGTATTATGGAATATAGCGAGCAAATTTTTAATTTCCTTTCCATCGTCATACCTAGTGGAAAGGGGGTTCAGCGCTGTTACCAATCTCTTAACGAAAAAAAGAAACAGACTGGACATCATTGGCCGAGGAGATTTAAGATTAAACCTGACAAAATTGACGCCAAATGTTGATAATTTATTATTAAAGCATCAGGTTCATCCTTCCCACTAAAAACATTTACTTATTGCTTAGTTTATTTTATGTTACCTTTATTTTATATAACAGATGCAAAATTTTATTTTGAGTAGTTTCAATTTAAATTCAATTAATAAATGTATAAAACTTAACATTTGTTTTAACTTTAAGTTTTTAACACTAAACTTCACTACAGTTAGAAATTTATGAAAAATCAATATCAGGTAAGTAGGGGGTCTACCAAAAACCGAAAAACATGGCAAGGGGTCTACGAAACAAAAAAGTTTGGGCACCTCTGATCTAGACCGACGAGACAAAATCTTCTGTTTTACACAGAAAACGCGTCAACAAACTATTTAAAACAATCTTCAATACCTAGAATATGCGACCAAAAAAAACCACTAGATTTACCGAGGCTGATATTTTTTGTGACAATGTATGTAAATTTAGGTCAAAAATCATAGAAATTTTGACAGAAGCAGATATTTAACTTTATTGCTATATACATATTTTTTATTGATTGATTTGGTGTTTATTTTGTAGAACTCCATATTTAAACTTAAGCTAGGGTTTCCTAGGACAGCGGTGCCCGTATTTTAACGGCCGTAGTGAACGGTGATGCAGTGGACAGCCGTCGTAACGTCGACTAGAGAGTGGTTTCCGAGGTAAACGGTGTTAAATGGTGTTGATAATACCGTTTTCCTAGGAAACCACACTCTAGTCACCGTTACGACGGCTGTCCACTGCATCACCGTTCACTACGGCCGTTAAACTACGGGCACCGCTGTCCTAGGAAACCCTAGCTTTATAATATTAGAAATCAAACACTGATTTGAGTCTACTGAACACTTTATTTTATTTTTACAAATAATAAAACAAAAATTTCGTGACAATTGTTTCGCCTTGTTAGGGCATTTTCGATCATATTTTTTTTTTCGTTTTTTTACATTTATTATACTTCACTTCAGCGGCAACATGACATATCTCACTTTTTTGCACTTTACAGGAAAGACAAAAACTGAATAAGATATTTGTCATATCTAGAAAATTATGATATGTCATGTTAATATGAGTCGATTTGTGGCGCCTCTAGTGGGAGTTTGTCAAAATTGAGTATGCAGGTCGATTCAGAAGGCTACAAAGCTTTTTACATAATTATCTCAATCTGGTAAAAACATGAGATTGGTCATGTTGCCGCTTAAGCGACGATATTTCACATAATTTAAATTACTGTATTAAGTGTAAAAACTTATTTTGTGTATGCATGAGTGTTCTACAATTATATACAAAGAAATTGTCAATATTTTTGTACATACTGTTTGTTTACCCAATTAAATAAATAAATCTAAAATAATAATATCTGCTCTGTTTTTGCAACGTTATTCACAGCTAAATGTATATTATTAATATTATTATATCGCTGTGAACCTTAGAAAATATGGCGAAATAGTATATACGCATTTTACAAATTAAAAACAATTAAAAGGCCAGTTTTTCCATTAAAAGTTATTTCATACCATTGAGGTATATAACTAAAGTAATAGTAAGCGTGCGATATATGGTCGACCTGCAGCCAATTGGCACATGTTTGATAAAACGGACTTAAGTCTGTTGAGGCTACTTTTGAACTTTTGTCTCCTCGCAATTACTAACATGCCTATATGTACGCTAAGATACAGCACTAATTGATCTAGAAAAGCGATCGAACCTGTCACCAGTAATAAAATGTTCTGATTTTAATCAATACTTGTTAAAAAAAGCTATTTTAATGTCAACAAACGTCTTATTAATATGTTACCAGTACTTATTATTCGTGAGTTATCTCCTGTCTTTGTTCTGCTTAGTTAGTCGGGCGAATAGTTAAACGACAAGCAAAGATGACGCGTATGCTGAATAGAACTTACGGTAGACCGATGTAAACAGTCCTTGCTTTTTACTGTACTTCGTGTTTTGCTTGCCAAAGTCGACGTGATATGACGTGACGACACTTGCTCCCTCCGCTGATCATTCCCTTTCCTCTGTGGACGACTTTTTTGCTCGGATTTGTATGGAGTGTCATCTCTATATATTACGAGTATATCTCAATGTTTCATACATGTTATAATTTTTAAAACAAACGCCATAATTACTTTTAAAAATCGTGTAAAAAAAAAAATTTTTCAGATGTAGGTACGGATTCGATTAGCAAAACGCAAAAAAAGTCTTGCGTATTTGTAAAAAACTTAAGAAATAATTTAAAATCTTCGTTAATTTTTACTATTATATTTTTTACTCGGTTGCGAAACAATTTAATGAAAATACCATAAATCCTTTTTTAAAATTATTTTTAAAGTATGTACATTAATAATAATTGTACGTTATCTTTCATGTAACAAAAAATGTTCAGATGCGCTGCAATTTGGGTACCAATGCAGTGCCCTGTGCACCACTGAGTGCGAATAGGGAAATGGAATGATGACATAAATTGTGTAAGGATGAGTACAATGAAGTTCTCTCTAGAAGGTTTACTACGTACAGGTATATCTAAATAATTTACTACATCAGATGACGAAGGAGACCCCAAACCCCCTAGACCCCAAACCCTCTGCCTGCTTTATTTATACCCTCTCGAATGCTAGTTTCAATTTTTAAAGAGCTTTACGAGACGCACAGGCTTCTGAGGAGCAAAACGACATCTACGTAATAATGTTCGCTCTACGCTCAAATTAGTAAAACGATAAGTTCATGCTTTTTTTACCAGCTGAGACAGATTAAATGCATACGCAAAAATTTACAAGTGGATGCCGCCCGTCAATTAATAAATGCGTTTGTAGTGTCTACAGTCGATTATTGTAATGGTGTCTACGCAGGTCTACCAATGAATAAAATGATTCGCCTACAGTCTGTATTGAATGCCGCAGCGAAACTTATTTTTGGAATCTCCAAGTTCAGTTATATCACTCCACTGCTTCGGGAATTACACTGACTACGTTTTCCACACAAGGTTTTAAATATGTTCTGTAACTTGAATTATAAAAATAAAACTATTATTTTGCTAAAAACTAAAAAATTGCCATTTGGCAATAAGCCCGCCAATGTACAAATAACATTATCTACGAAAAGTTAAATAAAATAAAAAGGAACTACAAACTCTGTTTGTCGAAGTCACTGCACAACTCTGCTCCAGAATATCTAAGGGAACTCTGCATTCCAGATGAACTAGCTGACAGACGTCTTACGCTTAGCTTAGATCAGCTACATCTACGTCGAGAGGAAAAGTTATTATACCTCTACTCAAACAGCGCACTAAATTCAGCGAACGCGCATTTGCGGTCGCAGGCCGTACGGCATGGAATACTCTCCTAGCATAGGTGTGAGGCTGTGAGAGTGAAGTGATGTTTCGGAAGAAACTTAAAACCCACTTGTTCTCTAAATCATTTGAATAAATTATTAGCTTGTGGTGACAAAGTACATTGTTTTTCATAAATTACAGATTTAAAAAGCTAAAAGCGATGTCATACATACGAGTATTATGTAATTAATCTCAAAATTGTTATATTAAAATCACTTGTTCTCTAAATCATTTGAATAAATCCTTAGCATGTGATGACAAAGTACATTGTTTTTCTGAAATTACGAAATAAAAAAGTTAAAATAAAATTTATTTCTTTATATAGTCACTTTGTAAAGCGCCCTTGAGGTATTATATTTCGATCAGATCCTGCTTTACAAAATTGTGAATAATAAATTTGATTTCCCAGAACTCAATAATCTTCTTGCTTACCGTGTCCCCCTCCAGACCAACTAGACTCTCTGATATTTTCTATAGTCGTAAAATTAAAGCAATCATCGGAAACATTCTACGATCCCTCGTATATGTGAAGTATTTAACAACAAAAAAAAATAGTCTTGATATATTTAACGCTCCATACAATAGGTACAGAAGATAACTAATAGGCTTGATTTAGAATAACAGAGAATAGCCGTTTTGTCTCTTTTCTTGCTCTTCATTCATCATTTATTTGATCATTAAATCAAATTCAATTTTCCACTTTTACTTCCTTCAATCATCCTTCACCACTCCTTATCAATTTCCTTCTTTTCCTTCCCAGTATCTCCTTGTTTCGTCCATATTTCTCTTATTTTAATATATAGTATATCTATGTATATATGGCGAAAATGAACGGTAACGTGAGACGAGGACGACCAAGGAAGACGTGGCATGATTAGATAAACCAAAATTTTAAGTCTGGTATGCCAGAATAGACGTGTGTGGCGGTCAACATAAAATAAAGCTAAATCAGTTTTCCACATAAATACAGTTCAGTTAGATATCAATTCATAGAAGTGCATGTGTGCGAGTTTTTTTTGTGTAAGGATGCGTGAGTAAAAAAAGGTAGTGTGGTTTTGGGAGGTATGTGAATATGTGTGTGATTGTATATGGGTGTGAGGGTAGGTTTATGGACAGGGTGAGTTTGTGTTTGATATGAGTGAATAGAAACAACTTAAATGTATAATGTAAAAAAAATTTTTTTTATAAAGAAACATAATTTTTTTCATATAATAGTTTTTTTTGGTTTTAAAAGGGAGTTAACTGCATTTAAATATGTCTGTGTTATTGAAAAATACATTATAATTACGCGTCAAGCGAATCAGAGGAGAGTTCTGTGCATAGTTGGTGCGAACTGTAGGTACATGGAAAAGAGATAGATTCGTGTGACGGGTGCGGTAGCCAGGTACATTAAGGGCCAACTCAGAAACCAGAACAGGACTATCAAGACGTCTATTGAGAATATCATGTAAAATCCCCATATCTAATACCAAACGACGATCCTCAAGACTAAGTATATTATGTTATGACAAGAAGTTTTATAGTTAAGGTCCGTAAATCTGGATCTCCAATTGAGATGTCTCAAAAATGTTTTCTGAATATTTTTAAGCCTTATCTTGTGTATGGAATACTGAGGACACCACACATTATTACATTTATTATAGTATTGTTTAGTGAATACATATAATTGGATAGCAGGCCCTACTATGTCTACATTTTATATAGTTAAAAAAAAAAAAATTAACCTGTACATCTGTTTGTATTCGAAATAAATAAAATAAAAAAATACGAAAATGACGCCATACAAATTAAACATCATAATAATAATAATGAATGTAAACAGCCAGAAGTCCTTTTCTAGAACTTCGCCTCATTGAATTAAAACTACTATCCGACACACTTTAGTAGCTTGTGCAAAAATAATCATAAATTGACTATTAACTATGATTCGATCTAAAATGTCACGAAGAGGGGTCGCAATTTAAAAACATCGTAAATCCATTATCCTTTTTACCGGCCTATGGAGCGTACTCGACTCATTCAATTACCGACGCTATTACATTAAGCAGGGTCGCTCGGTTCGGTAGTCTGTCTAGTTTAGTTCAGTGGTTCTGTGTCCGGACGATTAGCTGCTGAACGAGGAACAGCCCTACGAGACAAAAAATATTTTCTCACGCGCTGTAAAAATTAGAGCATTAAATTGTACGGCGAAGGTTCTTCAAAATGTACTAAAAAATATTTTAATAAAAACAAACTACTTTCAACGACGTCGCTAGTTCATATGAATCAACCAACGATAAGAGAGTTGTGGAAGATTTCCGTTTTACTTACCGTCAACGGACCAATCGGCAGAACTGGCCGAGAGGAAGCGGAAGAGAACTTGAGACGTCACACGCGGAGTAATTTCAGAAATAAAAAACTTTAAAAAATCATAGCGCTGATAATATGATGGCGGCCTCGGTGCAGTGGTCAAGACGCTTGACTCACGCACGAAAGGTTCCGGGTTCGATTTCCGATGAGAACACAAAAAATTCTTCCGCATTAACTCCGAAAATTGGCGTGTATTCGGTGTGATCAAAACAAGAAAAACATCAATACGTAAACACGTAGGCATACATACTGTTTAATAATTATATAATTTAGCCATGTTGTAGCAAAATAAATTTAAAATCATCACCACTGTCATCAATCGCCACTGTCAATAACTGACTGAATCTGTTTCACACAAACACCGACCACAGAACAACGCCTCTGTCATCCTTGTTATGAGTTCTGTCTTCGCGCTCTCTCTTATTCATATTTATTGTTGTATTGGCGTCACATTCATTCTTCGCGTTGCAAGGATAAATATTTTTTGTTTTAACATTGAGCATAGATATACAAATTTTACTTTTCTAATCCGGTGTGAAAATGTCCATTCGAAGATCATAAAAAATATAACTTCATCAACATAAGAGAGATATAAATCTATAACCTGCTTCCACTGTCAATTAAAACGATTAGTATGTGTAAAATTTTCAAAAAGGCTATAAAAATGGATAGTGGAGCTGGGTAGAAGTAAAATGATTTGTCTCATTCGCCCAAACCAATATTGAATCACCTGCTCCCTAAATGTAAAGTTTATGCTAAGTTTTTGTTCTTTTGTTTTGCGATTTATAATATAAATTATATAGGTAAATATATACATAAATTATAAATACATAAAAATAAATACGTAGTGTTTAAAACAATCATGTTGTTCTTTCTCTCTGTATATTATAAGGTCATCTTTGTATATTCTCACATGTAAACATATTTAAAAAAAAGTATATTGTTAAGTGTCCTCGGTATTTTTAAATAAATTAAGGGGCGTTTTAAATATATCCATAGATGAAAAAAGCATTATAGTTAGAGCAAGAACGTTATAGGAAAGAGTGTTGAGCATAGTTAGTGCTACAGACTGGCAGATGGAATAAATACTTATTTCTTGTCACGCGAAAGGCGACACTGAGATTTATTTTGGATAGAAGGTTAAAAGAAGCTACTTTATTATTTAATAATTTTTATAAATAGCATAATTCAGATATAGTTCGTCTATTTTCAAGGGTAAAAAATCCATTGTGTTTAGCAGATTGACTGTAAGTGCAAAGCGTTTTATTGTTTTTATAATCTAGGTATTTAAAAAAAAATCGTTGAACATTTTCAATCCTTTCTATGTTTGTTAGGTATTGTGGTCTCCACACAGCGGAAGCAAACTCCAAGTTACTGCGTACAAAAGTATTGTATAAATCTCGTATCGTATGTAGACTAGTCTGACATCACAGCCACCCAAAAGTTAAGCATGCGTGCCGAGAATATTGTGAACAGTTTCTTCCAAAATTGTTGTGAGTGTAGCACATTCCTATCCTGTGCGCACACCTGAATTTTCACATCCCCCTCGTTTCGCCCCCGCTGGCCCACACCCCCAATTATTATCGGTTCCCGCGTATGGCGAAGAGGAAATGAAGATTAATAGCTTATCGCTCAAAATGTGACGTAAACGGCCCGTTTCGCGAGTAGCGAATAAGCTAAGCAGTTTAAAACGAATGTGGCCCCTTCGTAAGCTACTGGATTTCGTTTTAAACTATGTACTGCTTGTTTTAATCAGATTTTCGTGATGTATTGGATGTTCAACAAATTCACCGTTAAAAAAAAGACATGTTTAAAGGTGTATTAGTATAAAATGAACTGTGTTAGTAAGTTTATTATATAAATAAAAGACGAGTGATACTTCAATCCACAAATTCAGAAAATCCAGTGACCGGTTCGAAACCACACTCACGAAGGATGGGGCACCAAAAATAAAATACTTAAACTCATTAAAATAGCATTATATCAACTCATTAGTTAACCCCGAAAAAAATAATTATGATCCTTAAGATAAAAATAACTTTATTTAATTTACTTTTATACAATTTTGAATTATCTATCCTTACCTCTGTTTTGTATAAATACATTGAACTCCTTAATAAAGATACCAGTCTCGAAGATGTTGCGAAAGCGATGAAACCGGTCACTGAATTTTCCAAATTTGTGGATTAAAGTATCACTCAAGAATTTTCACTTTCAAACTATAATGTGTTAGTAGGTATTATGAACTGCGAGAAATTTGAAATTAGAGTTAATGAACACTGCCGTGGATTTTTTAGCAATATATTTTCTGAATTTGCAAACCATATTATGGATACAAATCATTATTTTCATTCACATTAAATCAAACTTTTACGTTCTGTCTCAAATAAAGGTATTATAATAAACAACTTAAAAAATATTCAAATCCAAAAAGGTTTAAATTCAGGCAAAACTTTAATCAATAATATTATATTCTAAAATTCTTCAACCCTGCTATCAATATTCCCTTTGATTAGGGAAACCCTACCCCCTCCACCTCACACTGCCTCAACCCTTCCACCCGACCCTATCAGTACCTAAGTACTAATCTATGTATTTTAGTTCAGTTTATATTTACACCTGATGTTGGGTAATTCAGAACACCTGAAACTAAGTGTTATTATATTAAACTCGTATGTGTTTTAAAAAATTCAAAGTGTTTTATTTAAAATAAATTTAAGGTATTATTAATGTTAGTATCCATACCGATATTGTAAATGTGGAAGTTTGTTTGTTTGTATTTCTTTCACGTCGTAACGGAGCGACCGATTAGCGTGATTTTTGGCATAGGGATAGCCGGAGAGCTAATAATCGAGGTTCTCAAAACATTGTTGAATTTACAAACTGGTGAAAGAAGGAGTATAAAAATTGGATTTTATAAATTGTTTTCAGGCGTTGCCTAGTAGGGAATTGGTTCAGCCGGATGAGTTTCACCCACATGATAAAGGTTTCAGCTCTTACTTCACAAAAGTCAACAGATGGAAGAGTTGTGGGAATGTGGATGTTAAAATATGGGCAGATTGGTGAATGTTACACAGAGTATAACGTGGCCACTTAAACCAGACAATGACAGGTGATGATCCCTGTAATGATCCATGATCCCTGTAAATGCCTAGACTTCCATATTCCCTTCTCAAAAAATTTTTTCCTCCTGTTGCAACAAATTTAAAGTTTTAACGATTTTTAAAGTACCGTAAGATTTTTCTAGTGCTGAAGGTGTTTTCTGCGAATTGAAAAGTGATTGATGCCATTTTCAGATGGTGATTTTAAGAGTATTTTGTATGAAGCGCCGTCTGGCTGTTTTTAGCAGAACATAGAATTGACCTTACCGCACCCGATAAAATCAAATCTTCTTTTTTTTCCAAATTGTGGAGTGGCTGTTTTCTGCATAACTACGTTCAAGTGGTGATCTCGTCACTTGTCGAATCCTCGGTGAATGGTGTAGTAGAGCTGTTAACACCGGCGTTAAATCAATCCGTTCACTTGTTGCATTCAGTCAGTTATATCCGATATTCTGTTTCCCGTGTCGGTACGTCGGCGTCGGTAGTCGGTGTCTCCGCCTGACGTCCGTGACAATGTCAAGTGAGGGGATATCAAGAATTCCACGCCTTTAAATTTATTTCAACGATTAAATAAATCTGAAACAAAATATACGAGCTGAACCCGGCAATGCTTTGCTATTGCCAGATTTGAGTTCTTGATATAATAATAATATTTGGCTGATTTATTTAGCGCCATTTTTGTAAAAAATCACCTCAAGGGCGCTTTACAATTGTATATCTAAACTTACATTCTAACTAAACTAAAGTGATATATTATATTTCCAGATTTAAAATTGAGGGTATGATAGTCTAAAGAAGTGGGATTTTAGTTGGGATCTGAACTGACTGGAACTGTCGATGATTCGTAAGTTTAAAGGCAATTGGTTCCAGGCAGAGGGGCCGGCAGCGGCAAAAGCACGATCTCCGAATCTAGTGTTTGGGGAGCGCCGGATTTCGACGAGTTTTCCTCTTCCTGAATCAAATGCTGACCTAGATTAGATTTTCTTTGACATGTATTTTCCCTAATACAAAGGTCCGATAGGTATTTTGGAGCCATTTTATGAAGGGATTTGTATACTGTCCAGCACAGCTTGTATTTTATTCTCTCTGGGTTTTTTAACCAGTGTAAATCTCGAAGATGTTGTGAGATGTGAGAATATTTTTTACTCCCGTAATAAGCCTTGCTGCTGCATTGAAAACAGATTGAAGTTTATTAGTTTGATATTATTAAATGAACACAATCGAAAGTTTGATATCAATTATTGTATTTCGTCTAAATTAGATACGTACGTATATATTATAATTTTTGTGTTTCGGTTTAGATAAATTGTGAGGACAGAGAATTTCGATAAATAGGTGTGCGCTTTTTTTAAAAAACGAAACAATATAGGGACACGCCATTTGTTAATATAATATAATGTGTAAAAAAGAGCTCTGCGCTGGTTTGGACATGTAGAGCGAATGTACAACAAAAGGACGGCTAAAAATATTTACGATGCGAATGTTCATGGATGCAAAAAAAGAGGAAGACCGGGAAAGACATGGCATGACCAAATCCAAAAAATACTTGAAAAAGGACACGGTAAAAGTCGGAATAATCGGCGCGCGTGCATGAGAAGATCTATGAATGTAGAGGAAGCGAGATCTAAATGCAAAGATAGAGTGATGTGGCGTTCTATCCTCTCTGCCACCCTTACGGGGAATCGACGTGATAGTTTTTTGTTATTGTAAAAATATTTCTCTAGTGCCATAATTCAGAGAGAAAATACGCGAATACGTTTGCATGAAGAAAAATCAGACCGCGTTTTCTCTTAAAATTAAACATAATTAAGTATACTTACAAAAAATTACTAAAAAATCTTTAGTAAAAACCGTTCGGATAAACGTAAAAAAGATGTTGTAACTTTTCATTGGTAAGTAGGTACTTGTTTATGATTGAATTCCAAATCTAAAAGTAATAGATATTCAAATATTGAATTTAAGTAGGTACCTAAGTACTTGTTTATATTTGAATTTTAAAACATAAAATAATCAATTATTTTCAAATAAAGAATTCTTTTAGCAAATGTCAAACTCCTGCTCAGGGATGCACTTTAGTCAGGAATGCGATTTTGCAAACTGTATTAAATGTTAGTTAATATTCCAGTAAAAAGAAATAAATGGGTAGAAATTATAAGGAATTTAATGAAATAATCTGATTGGGATCCATAAAACAACTAATGTTGTCTTTAAACATTCAAAAACATACTTTTTTTATACACAAAAAAATAACCTGTATCCATTTTTTTTGTAAACGCATTCTCGGCGAATGCAACCCTGATGATGGATACAAAAAGCATTAACGCTCCTAACTTTTTTGTTGAAAATTGAAGATTTTATAAGCTATAAACCTTCTCGTGGCAAAGATGTACATTTATGTGAAAACCGCACGTAAATCGGTCTGGTAGTTATTCAGTCCATCGAGGACATCCATTCGAACGTTGCCTTTTATTGACAAAATGGTAAAACTATTGTATTCAATGTGTTGACATAAAGTCGGCCTCGCGGTGTAATGGTCAGCGCGTTTGCCTCCCGTGCAAGAGGTCTCGGGTTCAATTCCCGATATGGCTTATATGAAATATCTTTTTAATTTTTTATTATATTTTTTATTGTTATTTTTTTTTAACAATACAGGGTGTTCATTAAACCCTGTCACATCCGAAACCACAATAATCAGTGTGGGCAAGAAGACATATAAGCATATTTTGAAAAATATTTAGAATCAAGATTCTTCGAAAAATTTGTATAGCATATTTAGTTTCTAGTATTTTCATATGTTTTTCATGTAAATATTTTTTAAATTTTTAATTGTATTTTTAAATCTGTAAATTGTTTATAATCTCTGTATATGTAAAAGCCCCTTTGGCGTTAATAAATAAATAAGATGAACTAACTTAATAAAGTATGAATAAAATAAACATTGAAATGTATACTTCATCCGTCCGTAAATGGCGTATATACACACTACTGGGAGTTTATCCAATTATTAGGAGTAATTCTTTTTTATTTCACCTCGTTCGCGTCTTGCGAATCTTCGAGTGATTGATGATCCCGGAATGAATACCAGTTTCTATCTAGATTGTAGGTTCAGTTCTGTGTACTGGATAATTCCCCAGTCACCCCCTTCCCGCTAAGTTCTACCTCGACGCCGTTCACTCCAACTTATTGGTTGCATGACTCGCGAAAAACATCCACGATTTTCCCATTTCCGCCGAATACTTACGTTGATTAGCTCATTTTCTCTTAATCAATTTGTAAAACAGTCATATTATATTATTGTGTTTGATAACTATGTTGTTAACTGCATATTAATTACGCGACCCCGTACACACACGAATAACATAGACAGAGGAATAGGGAAGTCTAGGCATTTACAGGGCTAGACCTGTCATTGGCTGGTTGAAGCCATCACTTTGCACACTGTGACATTTACCGTTCTTTTAATTGGTAAGTTACCCAAAATAAAATAATATTGTTGGATTCAATTATATTTAAAAAATATATATATGTTCCTATAACCACGCGAGTCATATTGAACGAAATATTCAAGTAACGAGATTTTGTGAATAAGGGATTTCTAAAACATGATAACTTTTGAACCAAATAAGATCATTTCAATCTATAAAAATCCTTCAATATTTTAATTTTAATTTAATTTTTTTTTATTCAGAAAAACATCAGCAATACAAAAAAATAGACACAATATTATTAAAAAAAACATAAAATAAAGCCAAATTTTTTTTTTTTTTTTTAAGTTTTCCACATAAATACAATTATAAAAATCCAGTTCAGTTAGGTATTAATTCATAAAAATACGTATCAAAATAACGTATCCGAGACATTTGGGCATTTCGTTTTTTTTTTTAAATAGCAATAACAGTTACCGCTTCACAAATTAAGCAGTTTGGTGAAGACGTTTAAAAAATAACAGTTTAGTGCAGTTGGCGACCTCCCCCCCTCCCCAAATTTCAAATTTAAGTTTATAAAAAAAAATTTGGCTTCCCCTTTTCGTTATCGCATTAAATATTATGTTACGAATAAAAACAAATTGTTAAAAAAATATGAAAGTTTTTTCCATCGCTCAATTTTTGATATTTAAGAATAAAAAAATTGCTCATTTTCTAAAACGTTTTTAATTTTTTAAATTGTTATTTAATGTATTTTATAGAAACCTTATTTTACGGAATAACATTAATATTTTTTAGCTTAAAACTTTTGTTAAATGCAAATTGAGACCTTTAAATTCACAAAATGTCATTTCATTTATACCTATAATTATGTTTTCATTTGAAATATATTTTTTTTGTTGATGTACTTCTGCGCTTGGTGATTTAGATTTGTGTTTTTTTTTATCGATTTAAATTATTTTTGTGAAACTGTTTTTAGGTGTTTCGGTATGGTTACTGTTTTAAAACAGCAGTTACATTTTTTTTCCACCTCTATCCGAGACTAATAATGTTTTTTGACGAAAGTGGACTTTGGTGTTTTATTCACGTATAACATAGCTTATTGCGGTAGCTTCTCCATTTTTAACTTCAAAACGGCAGAAAGTGGACTCACGTGTTTTATCCTTTAAGGAACAGATACATATATACAAACAATTTGATAACGTCCTAGTAAAACGAAACGTGTCACATTGTATGCTCGTGTATATATTTTAAAAAATAAATGTAAAATTTAAGCCAATAATATTATTCTTGTTTTGATACCTTACCAACAATTCAAATGGAATTCTACAAACTAACTGTATTCACGATAAATAATTTACCGTTCTGCCCATTTTCGAACATCCTTATTTCGTACATTCTTCCAGCTGTTATGTGTTGTGAAATTATAGAGCTGTAAACGATATTTTTTTATGTTATGAAAGACAAATCAAAAATATACTTTTGCAGAAGTATGTAGATTAAGGTATTACTCAAAACAAACATAATTTACTATTTAAATTGGAGGAATGGGTACAAAGAGAAATGAGCCTTCTCATAGTAAAGAAACAAGTCAAATATAATTTAGCAATTTTTATTAATAAAATACTTAAGGGGTTAAATGAAATAATGAATATTTATTTATTCAATACTTTAACCAACAATTTCAAATATGAAACCAGAGATAAAAAACGTATTTCAAAACTCTTATGATTATGAACTTCTATCTTTATCGGTATATACTGAGACGGTATAAGCTAATATCGATATTTATGTACGAAAGTGTGTATATTTATATGAACATTCAAATTATCTGCGTCGGTAACTAAACATGCATAGAAAAAAAAATGTAATCATTCTATTTTCCATACAGAAAACTTAATTTTACTTAGTAGATAAAATTGAAGATAAATTTTAACTTACCATACGTATCCTGAAGATATAAAATAATTGAAAAGCCTTAAACTATTTTAAAGCAATTTTTAAAACATGTTCTGTTCAATTTAAGTTAATATTAATTAAGTGTAAATCTCTAGTCTGTACTCAGTCAAAACAAAATGCTTATTATTCAACTCGTTTATAATGCCAACTCTTGTATAATGGTGCGAATCTTGTCACCTTACCAAAGCTCAAAACACCAAACTTCTGAGTTTTGAGAGTAAGTGCTTGGGAAGAATATTAGGTATAAGGTGGTTCGATTTTATAAGTAACATTGAAGTCCGAGAACGGACGCAGCAGCCTCCTATAACGAGCGTCTTGAGGATGCGGCGGTGATCCTGGTTTGGACACGTGCTGCGCATGCCTCAGGAGAACCTGAATCCAAGCTGCCTCTTTTTTCAACCTGCGGGCTCACGCCGTCTCGGAAAGCCGTCGATGACGATCTTTCGACTTTATTCAGCGGAACTAAGGGGCGCTGGAGTGACGTGGGAGGAGGCGAGAGAGAGTGCTGGCTGGCGATAGAGTCTCCTGGAGGCAACTGGCGATGTTCACATGCTCCACTTAGGAGCGGATGTGGGAAAGAAATAGAATAAAAAAAAACAAAAACATCTCACTGTTTGCCTACTCTCTTAAATGTTCTTCATCTCTGTTGTAATTTGTTAATCTAAAAAAAAAACCAGTTATTAATAGATTAACAAATTACAACAGGGATGGAGAATACCTTAAATAAGGGAATATGGAAGTCTAGGCATTTACAGGGTACTGACCTGTCATTGGCTGGTTTAAGTGGCCACTTTACACACTGTGCAACATTCACCATTTTGCCCATGTTTAAACATGCATATTTCTACAATTCTTCCATTTGTTGATTTTAGTGAAGTTAAAGAGCTGAAACCTTTATTGTCGTGAAGAGATTCATCTGACTGAATTATTTCACATATTAAGCAACGCCTGAAAAGAATTTTTCAATTTCTAAACTTCTTCTTGGACCAGTTGGTTTCATTGCAATATTTGAGTTTGTACAAACGTTCGTAGACAAAAGACTGGATTTCACCCCCTCGGGAGTCATTAAGATAAACAAATTACAACAGGGATGGAGAATACCTTAAATAAGGGAGTATG
Source organism: Micrasema longulum (assembly GCF_059751315.1). Classification (NCBI taxonomy): domain Eukaryota; kingdom Metazoa; phylum Arthropoda; class Insecta; order Trichoptera; family Brachycentridae; genus Micrasema; species Micrasema longulum. Next base: position 262,349 of record NW_028277631.1, read on the forward strand.
GAAGTCTAGGCATTTACAGGGCTTATGACCTGTCATTGGCTGGTTTAAGTGGCCACTTTACACACTGTGCAACATTCACTATTTTGCCCATGTTTGAACATCCATATTTCTTCAATTCTTCCATTTGTTGATTTTAGTGAAGTTTGTAGTTTTTTAATCCTGCAAATGCCATATTTTTCATTCTCTTTCAGTTATTATATTCACCTCTGTAGAAATATCTGTCAAAGATCGCTTAGTTAAAATCGCCTTCAGTACATAACGTTACTAATTGGTTGATTTTAGTGTTAGAGGATTTTTTATGTTTTAAACACCCGGCGTCGTATTTTATATGAGTGAAATTCTACACAATCCGGTATTTTATTATTTAGTCACGATGCTTTGTACAAATGTTCGTCCGTATGAAGCAATTTATTTTTACAGGTGAACCTATAATATAATCCGGAAATGGTTGTAGTTCTAATTTTGAATCGAGGTCACACTAACAAGTATTTCGTTCCATTTTCTAATAATGATTTCCGTTTTAAAACATGGAGGTTGTGCGTTTTAAAAACATTTGTTTCGTAAGGACTGGTAATTAGATCTGAAGCTTCAGTTCGTCTTCACAATCTCGTGACCAGTAGCTGGAGTTGCGAATGATGCCTTCACACTGTTACAAAAAAATGATAAAAAAAGCGCGATAGATTAATTAGGTCCATAAAAACAATAGTAAACAAAGACGAATAAGTCACTAAAACACATTATGATACTAAGTAAGAGAGGAAGAGTCTAAAGCTGGTAATCCCAGCATGGAAAAGATCCACCTCTCTCGGTAGGCTGTTCAACAGACCGATCATTCTCCCCACACGCATCATCAGCGGTAATTTAGTCCCTGGAGGAACAAATGGTCTGTGTTGCCCAGCTCTTAAATAGTTTCTCGGTACATATAATTTAATACGCTTCAAAATTTTGGGATTTTAAATTAACCTGTTCAGAAGTTTAAAGGCCATTAAAAGCGAGGCAATGTTCCTTCTGGCCCGCAAAATTGTGATAACGAGCATACCTAAAAGGACAATGATGGGTACTGCAATGTGTAGTATCCATACTCTCTCATGTAGAGGTAACGAAGAAACTTCTTCTGTGTTCTCTATTAAAGAAAAAAATGACCAATCAATGAAAACGTTGTTATGTGTTATGATTTTCCAGTTTCCGGTAGCCATTTTTTTCAACGTTTAGTGTATTTTAACAGCTACGTGACTTTTGAATGTAAGCAAACTCACCGAAGTCAAATCGTGATGTTACGGGCGGAGTAATTTCAACATTATATCATCATTCCCTTTCCGCACTTAATGGTGCATTGGGCACTGGATTGGTACACCAATCGCAGCATATCTCGATCAATTTTATTGCATAAAGGTAAGGTGATCAGTCTTACGCTTCAGGTACTTGTCCAGGGACTATGAAATTTTCTAGTGTGAAAACACCCTTTTAAATAAATATGTCATATCAACCATGTCGGGAATCGAACCCGAGACTCCTGTAATGGTAGGCAAACGCGCTGACCATTACACCACGAGGCCGACATGTTTTCAATTTATTAATAATTAAAGTACATAAAATATTTTTTTTCTTCTATTTAATATACTACTACTCTACTTAATATATATGTATTTTGTTTTTATTTATTTTAATTCTTACTTTTTAATTACTTTTATTAAGTTTTTTCCATTTTTATATTATTACCCCTTATGTAAATACTGACTTTTAACATAAATTTTGATTTTAATTTAATTTTTTAAGTACTTTCAGTTATATTAACATATTACAACAAATATGAATAACATTTTAAAGAAGGTAATATATAAGTTTAGGCATCTACAGAACTGTCATTAGCTGGTTTAAGTGGCCACTTTACACACTGTGTAACGTTCACCATTCTGCCCATATTTTAACATCTATTTTCCTTCAATTCTGTCATCTGTTGATGTTTGTGAAGTCTATATTACCTTCTCTAAAATGTTGTTCATCTCTGTTGTAATATGTTGATATTAACAGCTCCCTGGGGAATTGAATCCAGTTCTTGTCTACAAAATTCGGACAAACTCAAAATACTGTTCCTTTAGTTATGTTTTTTTCCCCTTATAAGATTATAAGTTTTTCCCTTTATAACGTTATAATTTTTTCCCCTTATAAGATTATAATTTTTTCCCTTATATGATTTTAATTTTTTACCCTTATATGATTATATTTTTTCCCCTTATAAGATTATAAAGATTTTAAGTACTCGGAAAAAAATAATAATTCATGGATAACCTCAGCGTGTTATGTATATTTGATTTTTTAAAATTAAATATTAGCGTTCTTATAATTTACCCAAATATTTCAACTTTGGTGACCATTTTCAACGAGTTGTAAATAACTCACTATTAGAAAATGGAAATCAAGTTGGGGTAGAGTGGGGTTCGAACCTCGGACCTCTGATCCGTGAGTCCCCAACACTAGCCACGCACATAATATGGAAACTTCTCTGGTCTATTAGAATTAAGTCTAATTTTGTATACTATAAAACTATGTCATTTTACTGCATAAACTAATTGCACAAAAAGCTTTAATAAAAATTATCTTAAGAGTCCCAATTATCAGAAATCAAGCATTTAAGTTTTGTTCCAATTTTACTATTTTATTACTGAGCATGTTTTTAATTTTTCCGTTTCTTAATTTTGCATTAAGTAAATATTAAGTTATCTAAAGCTTGTAGCCTGAATAAAATACCAGGTATACGACTTAACCTTAAATTTATGTTTATTCTACAGATACATGAAATTTTATATAACTTAGTGTATTTTGCCAGTTTGTAGAGCGTTAAAAACTTTACAAAACTAGATCATTAAGTCTAATCCGCATATTTTCGAGATAACGTTTTTTGCCAGTATCCCCACGATATTATGTATGTCATATTTTGTATTAACGTATAATATACATTAATACAAGTTGAGGTGGCCTTTTATACACTTCTGAACTCTGAAGGCAAAGGTAGGTAAGGTATACAGACGAGTTCATTACCCGTTATAAGATTTACTGCTACTTACTCCTAATAATTACCACCTGTTCTGTCTCCTCTTCCTCCTCTTTCTCTTTTCTATTTACACTGCTCTGCTGTTGAGCCCTGTGCCACGTGAAATATTATGTTGTAATCGTGACACTGGCATAGAAATGCCAACGTTTGCTCAGGTCTTAGGTATTACCACTCACAATCACGTGTTTAGTATTAGCGGAAGTTTTAGTATAATCTTTTCTGTGTTTACAACTATCTTCACTTTTCGATACTTTTGGTGCGTCTATTTACTGTAGCTCAATCACAAATAACTATCGACGTGCTTAAAACATGCTAAGCATTTGAGCGATCGCAATGATCAATAATGAACATGCTTAAGTTATCGCGGTCATAAGCCAACGCGTGTGTAATCTCTAAGTCAACGCTCGTGTCGGTTTGTTTTTTGTTTTCCTCGTAAATAAATACAGTTCACTGGCGAAAAATCAGCATTTACTATAAAAAATAATACAATATATTGCATTTGCAAAATAGTAAGAAATATCTAATACAAAAAAGTGAAGATTAAATTATAATTACTATGGCGACTGCTTTTTTTGACAATTGGCTTGCCAACAGCCGGCTAAATGCAATAAATAGCATGATTTTCGCGATCACAATGCAACATCCGTGAACACATAATATTAAATGTCAAAATATTTACGTTTCGCGACGTATAATCCTGCTGCGCAATTACATATTTGAATCTCACCGGTGTAAATATGGAAAAATTGGGAGAAATTGTTATCACGTCGCTTATTAGCACTTCGATTGTTATTTGTGTTTGAGCTACTGGTTGTTATCTTAATGTCAAATATTGTCGAATCGTTTTTAATTTCTTATTAAGCCTTCTGTACACATCAATTAAATGGGATTTTCGCAATCGTGTCACAAGAAGCCAAAATCTACTATATAAAAACTTTGTTTTTATATAGTAGATTTTGGCAAAAAAAATGTTCAGGATGTGTAGATTAGTCAATTCGTCACACAACTTGGAATTCTTTGGGATAGATCTTCCGGCTTTTCGTGGATCTCTTTTCCATTACCACAGTGTGGGATGAGGATGAATTGGCATGGGTTAGCTCCAAGTCTTTTACGTTGATCGTGTTTTCAAATATATTTATTTATTATTATATTTTATTGCATACACAAAATTATAATTTATAAAAAGTTGCTTTGACTGCCTATCTAGGGTTATTTACCCCGTTCAAAGACAGTATAAAAATATAAAAAACAATAATCAATATATAGAAACAGTTATAAAGACAGAGGACAAAGTGAAAAACAAAGTAAAAAATGGAGTAAAAACATGGTAAAAAATGTAGCAAAAACATAGTAAAAATGTAGTAAAAACATAGTAAAATTGTAGGAAAAACATAGTCAAAATGTAGTAAAAAAACTAAACAAAAACATAGTAAAAACTAAGTAATTTATTACTTTATAAATGTAGTGAAAACATAGTAAAAAAACAATAAAAACATATAAATATACAATAAAAATATTGTAAAACTCGGTAAAATGCGAAATAAAAACAGAATACATAGTAAGAAACATATTTAAAGTCATAGTAAAAAAATGAATGTATGTGTATGGTAAAAAGCACATTTAAAAAACACAGCAAAATACCGAGTAGAAAGAATAAAAATAAAGTAAAAGATGTAATAAAAAAAAATACATAGTAAAAACAAATTAAAAAGTAATGAGGATCTTAAAAAAAATAATCCGTAAAAAAAAAGTATTATTATTACATACCATTATTTATACCATTATTTTATTGCTATTGTTTGTATTTGCTACACAGTTTTATGTTCTTTTCGTTCAGTTTATTGTACAAATTGTTGTAATTGGCTTAGGCCGTATATATAATAAATAAATAATTAATGAAAAACCTATTTCGTCAAAATTCTTATGATTTTAAAACTACGTGTTGTGTAATGATATTTATTTTTATCATTTAAAATAATTTTGTTTGTTTTTTTATGTGGTCTAACAGACCGTACAATTAATAATTATAAATGCACTTATTTTGTATTTCTTTAAAGAAATATTTGCGTTCTTATGATTTACCCAAATATTCAATTTTGGTGGCCATTTTCAATGAGTTGTAAATAACTCGCTGTTAGAAAATGGAAATCAAGTTGGGGTAGAGAGGTTCAATCCTCGATCCGCGAGTCCGCAACACTAGCCACGAGACCTCAACCCGATTTTTTTATCTGATATTTTTTATCTGATATTTGTATCTGATAGTTTCTAGGACTCAAAAGTTTTTGGTTATATTTTTTAGAATAATAATCTACGCTTACTTCATTTTTGAAAAATCTGGATGTGATTTTTGTGAATAGGGATTTTTTTTCAATTTTAAAGTAATAAGGGCATATGAAATACCGTCTATTAAATTATGAACTAAAAAATATTTTTTAACTCATAATTTTGAATTCCCGCAAAAATGGTCATTACATTGGCCACGCCCCGTGACGATTCATGTTTATTTTGAACTTTGTTTGAATCCGTTTAAATTTTAATATAATATCATCACGAATCTTGACGTCACAATTATCAATGCCAAACATGTCGCGTTTTTCTAGTGACATATTAAAAAAAAATCTTTTTAAAAATTGTGTATGAAAAAATTGGTCCACAATATCCATATCGATTTTGAAATTACAGTTAATTTTCCTAAATCCATTTCATCTATTTTTATCGGTATTCGTAGTATGTGATATTTCCTCATTATGTTAAGTTAAAGCGATGAGCTGTTGCAGTTTGTAATAAGTAGGCGTCCCAAGTCCCAAAGGACCAATAGTCCTTAAAATATAGCTTGATTAGAATGACAGCTGTCAAGCTAATTTTATTAGTAAAGGGAAGTTACTGATCACTGATCAAATCGATTTTATCAGTTATTTCATGCGATGAAACTCTGTTTCCGAAAATTGATATAAAAACACGAAAACAAGCCTATTATAGTGTGTTTAACACAATTATTCACCAACAAATTGAACATTTATACTTTTTTCATTAACAACATCAAATGAATTATTTTTTTATTCGATCAATTTACTTGAATTAATTTGTCCCATCTCTAACGTTTTTGCAAAATGATGTAACCCTGTAAGAACGTCATTGATAATTAGGTTTTTTTTTGTTCGTTTTAAAGCTGATTTTATTTATTTATGTTGATTTATGTGTCAAGCATTGTATTAAAAAAATAAATTAACACGCCAGATACGAATGATTTTTCGTGTGTCAATGTAAATAACTGCTTAGACGTTACTACAAAGTTATGTCGTCACTTTTTCTGAAAAATGTCATTCTAATCAAGCTATATTTGCTTCACTACATTACGTAATTCATAACGGGGCAAGACGAATCCGACTGCGACTCGGTGAACTTTCTAATGATAATATCTCGTGTCCCTTATAATAGTATGCATTTTATACGGTGATCTTCAACTTTTGGTACTTTGAATTAATTTAATATGTAGAATTTCATTTCAATTTATTTATTTAATACGTTTATGTACATAAAAAAATATATTCAAGGCATAGGTGCGGTGCATAACACGGAAAAAAATAGCAAATACAATTTAAATGTTAACAAATAATAGTCTCACAAAAATGCGACATGTTTGGCTTTGACAATTGTGACGTCAAGATTCGCGACGATGTTTGGCTTTGACAATTGTGACGTCAAGATTCGCGGCGATGTTGTTCTATTTAAATTTAAACGATTACAAATAAATGATTATGATAAAATTATAAATGAAACTAAACCAAGAAGTTTCATCGATAACTTTTTTTATAATTTTATCAGATGAATAACTATGGAGTTTTATCAAGAAATATCAACAAAAAACATCAATATTGTTACAAATAAAGTTCAAAATTTATCCGAGTCGTGACTTATTAGAGGCGTGGCTTATGCGGTGAACGTTTTTTCGCGGGAATTCGAAAGTATAAATTTAAAAATATATTTTATGCTACTAATATGTGCAAAAAAAATTCCAGAGCACATGTATAAGTAACTCGGTATTTTGTCCAAGAGTTTTGGTACACCCCGTTCTGTTTTAATACTCACGAGATCTATCTGTGATCTGAAGATACTCCCAGGGGTGCTATTCTGAACCACTCTCGTGGCACGAGAAAACAGTTTTTCTCGTGTATTTTGTATGTAAACACTCGAGATAATACGGCCACGAGAGCGTTTGGAATACCAGCCCGGGGGCCATTCTCATATCTCCTAACATCTACAATCCAACCGGCGCAACGCAGCGGCAGTACCAGCGTGTGGTCTCTCAGTAGAGTAGAGTCTAGGAATCTATCGTGTTTAACCTACACTCAATAAATTAATACAATTTAGTGCTTGTTAAGTTCGTTGTAACTTTGTACTACCGAAAAACTATTGATATGCAATAAAAAAATCATTTTTCTGGTGTTTCAACAAAGATGACAAAGTAATAGTTTTTTTATAGTATAAATATGTATATACCAACCAGACTGTTGGCGGGTGTTGGATAAGGGCATTGAACATATTTAAAAATATATATTTCGTCGGCTTTTACTTTAAATACTTTTCCTCAGGTCGCTTCAACGTCATATTTTATATGCAAGAATTCTGAAAAATAAAAAAATACCGTAGGATTACAGTTGTTTTTAAATACCAAAAATATAGATGCATGAATCGCCATTAAAAATAACTATGACAATGAAATTATTTACTTATTTTTTTAGTCATTGCTGTATGCAGCTTGTTTATCTGAAATATGTGTCGTTTCACAATTTATTTTTTTTTAACAAAAAGTAAATATTATTTGCGTTCTTATGATTTACCCAAATATTTCATTTTGAGGGCTATTTTTTAAACGAGTTGTAAATAACTCACTATTGGAAAATGGAAATCAATAAAAATAATATTTGTCTGATTTATATAGCGCCTATTTTGTGAAAAATCACCTCAGGGCGCTTTACAATTGTATACTTAAACATACGTTCTAACTAAGCTAAAGCGACATATTATATTTTCTGATTTAAAATTGAGGGTATGTGAATCTAAAGAAGTAAGATTTTAGTAGTCTGTACTGACTGGGACTGTCGATGATTCGTAAGTTTGAAGGCAATCGGTTCGAACCACGGACCTTTGATCCGTGAGTCTGAGACCTAGCCACAGGACCACAACCCGCTTCTACGTTTTTATGTTATTTGTAATAAATTGCGATAATGGTACATAACATTGAATATATTATACCTACACGAATAATATCAACCCTGATGTTGGACACTGTAATGCGATCTGAAACGTCGGAAAAGAGTGCGAACGACACACGGCATAATAACCTAGAATGACTCAGAAATTTAATCAGAATTTCAATTTTTTTTTGTCGACGTTAGGGAACATAGTGATGTATTTGTTGGAGAATACTCGGGACATCAAATTGATATGCAAATTAAATTTGCATTAAATTGGCGTTCTGAAAGATTCTTATGTTTGATAAAAAGACATGAATGCAAATATTTGCATCTGCAACGTAATATGCAGCTTCCTAATTATGGCACAACCCACGTACCGTTGTCTGGGTATGGCTGGTGGCATGTCATCCCCAAACCGGGGTTCATTAGCACTCTGCACAGGCGCACAGCGCTGCACATTGTAATATGCACGCATATGTTACGATAGGTATACCTACACTACAACACTATCGCATATTATGAACATGATTTTCCTTTGTTCTAAATTCGCAGAATTCTTCATGCAGTTTACGCACGGCAAGGGACTGAAAAATATTTTTGAAACCTAACATTGAGATTTTCTGAGAGCTATTGTATTTCATTTGTTGAATTGAGATTTCAGTTATTTGCATTGGTTGTTAAAAAATATCAAATGCACAGGAAGATACGCGCATATTTTCCTACAAACATTGAAGTCCCGTAGTTATTTTACCAGTCCATATTTTAAATGTTTTTTTCATAAATATCCTTATCAAAAGCCTTTTATAAAATAGATATTAAAAAAATATATATTCCAACTAGAAACCTCAGACAAAACTTACTCTTTCATACCGGATTTCATTACCCTATGCCCAGAATTCTTATGTCTGCCAACAAACATACCAGTCTTGATTTCTTTGATAACAAGTTGTCTTCTTTCAAACGATCACTGAATCAAATTCAATTATAAACACCTCTCCCGCTTCCAATCCCTCCAAGTCTACTACGTACCATTGTGTCTTTCTACTTTCCTTTATAATAATTTTCTATGTATAAATATGTCCTTGAAATGCCCCAATGGGCATTTCTAAGGACATATTTATAAATAAAATGAGAAAGGACGTATATATAAATAAAATGAGAAAGGACTTTCAAGAAATTAAAAATGTATTCTGATTATAAGGCCGAGGGAAGGACTCTGCTTATAAAATATTGAACATATAAACTGTCTAGTCCACTTATAGCTTGTAATCTAAATGCAAATGTTATGTTTAAAGCTGTCGGCTACTACCTTTTCTACCTCCTACCTACCCCATTATCTACCCATTACACATTTCCCTCATTTGGCGTTTTTCTGTTATCTCGACTCTACACCTAACGCGCATATTCCGAGCATAATCCCCCCATAAAGCATTTAGCACTTACTCATAAGGAATTCTTTTGTTAGTCTGATGAATAACGATACGAAACAAAAAAATATGAATCGCTTTGTATAATTATTACCTGCTTTTAAGATTACTTGCATGACTAATTATTTGTTTTTTTGCATTCTTTTGTCTTTATATGAATCTTTTTCCTATCTTCACACAGACATGTGCATTACTTTAAACAATGATAATTAACTCACCAGTGGCATTTTAATTATATTTTTATACTCCGGGTATTCCTTATGATATTTTTATTTCGTGGGAAAATTAGAAGTAATATAATTACTGCGATTTTATTAATCACGAATATACTACTATGTTTTATATTTTAGTGCAAATTAATAAGTGTAACCACAATGAAATACGTGTAAGTTTTTGAAAATTATAATAGAAATACATATGAGAAAAGAAAAGAGTTGTTGGCATGTAATCATTATTATTTTTATAATATTTGCGTTCTTATGATTTACCCAAATATTTTATTTTGGGGGCTATTTTTAACGAGTTGTAAATAACTCACTATGATAACATGGGGATCAAGTAAGGATAGAGTGGGATTCGAACCACGGAGCTTTGAGCCATGAGTCCGAGACACTAGCCACGGGACCACAACCCGATTATATATTATATTTCAACCAAAGGCAATAAAAAAGGTTAATTTGAATTATTTTTCTTGTATGATTTTTTTATTATTAATTAGTTGCATTATTCAATGTGGAAATTATTAGAAATAATTGCAATAATTCGTCATATTTACAAGCTTATTTGAAATATTTATTGATTGAGCGAAAGTAAGAATAAAATAATGAATGAAGTTAAGTTCTAAAATAAGAATATTTAAACATCGGACGGAGTTGAGATTTGATATGTCAATATCAGGGTTCTAAATTTGCTTCAATAACCCACTGGGCCAATAACCGACTCATGGTTATAGGCCAAGTGAGTTATTGTAGTATGGTTGTTCAATTCTTTAAACCCCGTTAATATAATAAATATATACATTTGAATCATTTATATAGCGCCATTTTTGTGAAAATCATCTCAAGGGCGCTGTACAATAAATAAATATCCCCGCACGTCTTGCAGCTACAGAGCGCATGGACAGTAAGAAATCTAGCCCCTACTTACATTTTATTTTATTTTATTTGACAATGAAGTTTAGAGTTTAAGTAATATTTTTTAAAAACGAAATTAGAAACGATTACACCTTCTATATCATCTTTAAATGAACAAGTTTTACTAATTATACCAAATACGCATTTAATATAAATGTATTATTTGATGTTTAAAGACTAGTTGAAATAATAGGGAAATATCACAAACTACGAATACCGATATAAATATATAAAATGGATTTAGAAGTATAATTGTATTTCCAAAATCAATATAGATACATTATTTTAAGGAGAAATTATTTAATAATATGTTCCTACAAAAACGCGACATGTTTAAACTTGATAGTTGTGACATCAATATTCGTGACGATGTTCTATTTAAATTGAAACGGTCACAAACAATGTACAAACTTTACACGAATCGCGTGGCCAATGCAATCGTCTATTTTCGTCGAATTCAAAATTATAGAATAAAAAAAAAAAATTAATGCTACTAATAGTTTCTATAATTCCTTTTTCTTCTCTAACTCGTATAGTGTCCATGCGGCTCGACTGTGGAATCATCTCCCATCCACCATCAAAGATGTTACTACATTATCTCTGTTTAAATCACGTCTGAAGAAACATCTCATTTCTCTTCCTTAATCTCTCCTTTCCTTTTTCCTCTTTTTTCCTTTTTCCCATTGAGTAATAGTTTTGAGTTAATGTAATTTATAAACAAATACTTTTATTTCTATTTTTATATATCTTTAGCTTTATAATATTTTTTTCTAAAGAATGTGCTCTGTAACTTGAAGCATAAAAATAAAACTTTTATTTTATTGGTTGGTTGGAAGAAATTGCCATCTGGCAATAAGCCCGCCAATGTACAAAAAACATTATGTACAAAAAGTGAAATAAATGAATTAAAAATAAATAATAGTAGCAAAAAATATTTTTTTTACTCGAGAGTATTTCATAGACCCTTATTAATTTAAAATTGTAAAATAGAAAAAACGTGATATGTCCCTACTTAGTATAAGCTGGTTGTTTTGGGCTAATTAATCATTCCGTCATACATACCTTCTCCTGGGTGTAAGCTTCACTGACATTAACAGCAGTAAAACAAAACAGTATATTTCTTTTTCATATCTTCTTTTATCTTTCGTTTCCATGAGTCAGTCTTTTTATATCCTTTTAATACCAAAATCCTCTCAGAGTATTTCGTGAGATTTATGTCTCTTGATTCTGCCGTTATTCAAAACACAGTTATCTTCAAACGATAGATTATAGTTTAGAAATTCCCGTATTAAATGAATATAAATATCTGATCTAATTCTAAATAAGGCGATAATCAATACTCAGTGAGTAAATAGGTACTTACGTAGTACGCAGGTAAAAAAAGTGTGATGCACAATTTATACATATATATATATATATATTTTAATGTACGATTGCACGAGAACTTAAATCAGTGTATCACAAATTACAAATTAATACAGTCACCTCATAGAGTAATAGCTAAAACACCACGCCTCACGCACGGGTTAGATTCCCATTGAGGTCACTATAATTTAATATAATTTTACTCAAGCCTGGGAGTTCTGTGTCATAATTCACGACTGTGATTGTGCCTATTGGCCTCCCGCGGTGAAAAACAAATCCAAATACAAAATACGTTAAAATAGTTTTTAAAATTATACATTATGTTCAAATATGACCCGGAATAAAAAATGATAAAAAAACTTAAGCTCAAATATTTATCAATATTTATTTTATACCCTTTGATGTAATCACAAATGATGATTTCCAACCTCCATCGGGGAGAGGAACCATAAGAAGAAGAAGAATAAGATGTAATCACCATTAGAAGCAATACACATAAATATCAAAGTTTTTTCCAATCTTCATAACACTTCTTGTAGGCCGATTTCGGAATGGCTTTCAGTTCCCTCTGCGAATTTTCTTTTATTGCCTCAATTGAGTCAAAATGCTTTCCGAAAAGTAATAACTTGAGCACACGGAGCTAAATCACGCTAATACGGTACACGGGGAACGACTTAACGTTGTGTTTGCTCAATTAATCGCGTACAGGGAGAGACGAAGCCTTATCGTGATGCAAAAAACTAAGAGTTATATTTCCATATATCTGGCCTCTTTCGACGAATATTCTGCCTCAAACGCTTCAATACGCCTAAAAATATACCTTATTGGCAGTCTGGCCTGTTGGAAGGAACTCCGAGTGCACAACACCATGATAATCGAAGAACACAGTCAACATCCTTGATTTTTGAGTAACTTTGGCGTGGTTTTGTGGGTTTATGTTCAGTTGACAAGCGTCGTTTCGAAGATTGTCGACTTGTTTCCACGTCATATTCAAACACCCACGTCTCATCACCCATTATGATGCGCTGAATGTCGGAAAGCATCCTTCGGCGACAGATTTGCGTTGATCTTTTTGAAGAAAATTTAGCAAAATTCGCGGAACACACCAAAGATCGACTTGTTTACACATATCTTTAGACTGTTGTTTACACCGCTGCCATAAACAAACTTCATGACAGAACGCGTTAAAAATTATCACGCATGTCTCTGACAGTCTTACCAACTTTAGGAAGAATACCTATATCTGCAGCGCGGTTTTTTTAAATGACATATTCCGGGGCATATTCGCACGTAACAGTATATACTACGAAAATATATTCATGTCTGAATTTGCAGCAAATTGCCAGTTTAAATATTTTGAAAAATAATTATATTTATTTTATCATCAACTTAAATATTTATTATAGGATATGTTCGTATAATCATTTATTATTTTTATCCACGTTCCACTTCTCACGACCACTACCGACCTCTCGATACAATAAGAATGTCTCCTACCATGCTTTCAATTGTATTATAGATATTATATCTTCTCTACATTATTGTTTCGCAAATTATCTGACCGAACTGGAACAACCTGTCTTTGATTTTCTCACTATACGAGAAATATCTGTGTTAGCAAAACATAGATAACGATTTGTATGCTATACAAATAATATTTATAGAAAATAATGAGATGAATAAATCCTACATTTAGAGTGACTATAGTGGCGGGCGTTTTGCGAGTTTTGCATTTGCGTTTGCGCGGTCACTATTGACCCTAGATTTGTTACCATTTGTTTGAATTCACTGCGCCCGCGCCGCAAAACGCTCGCCACTATGGCCGAGCACTCACCAGCCATTTTTTCCATTTTCGATTTGCGCCCGTATTTGATAACGCGAAAATTCAAATTCTGGAGGAAAGAGATTAGCGAAAAAGGAAGATTTCAAGTTAATTAATATTTATAATTATTTCAAGATGTTCTATTTAATGTTGCAAACTTTGTCGCGTTATTAGTCTCGAGAGTGGAATATAAAGCAAGATGGCGTCTTCTTATTGTACGTTTTATGGTTATCGTTATAGCTTGGGCAATCATTTATTTTAATTTACAATCGCGTGCTGAAATTGCTGTAAAATTGGTTTTATTTGGCAAACAAGATGTGGGGCGAAATAGAAGCGTTAACCCTTCAAAAGTTCCTTTTGGATTCGTTTTTATACATAATAACGTGTGAATAATAAACTAAATTATCTACCAAATCAATAATTTTTTATTATTTTTTTTATTTTTTTTTATTTGTAAATCACATAACACAAAGTATTTTACAAGTATAATACATATGAAATACATTCCCAGGAGTTACAACAACTCAATTCGGGACTTAAATACTTTTTTTTTTTTTTAAAAGCACATATTCAGAACAACAAAGAAATAAACCATGTTCAAATAATATTAAGCCTTATAAATCGGGTATTAAGTTTAGCTTAGTGGTAGCATAATGATGGTATAGCAAAACGTATTCAATTAAATTAATTTAACAATAGAATCACTATGTAAAGCGCCCTTGAGGTATTTTATTACGAAAATGGCGCTTTATAAGTTATCCATAATAATTATAAACCTCACGTAGAGTTAAACTCGGTTTAAATCTGGGATAGCGAACCTAGAAACGTATACCTGCACATTATGTGGTATAACGCTGGAATAAGCACTCGATCTGACAAGTCATATTTTTCGGTAATCAAAATGGATAGTTTCAGTTTTTTTTTTAATTTTAAACAATTTCGAAGTCCTGCGACCTTCTAAATGCGATTCAAGTGATTTTTAATTATTTGTTTAAATAATATCTGAAATGTTATATGTTTGTATGCGTTTAAATTTATTTTTCTAACGGTTTTCTCCATGTTCTCGATTTGACTTTGACGTTTGTTTGTGTTGTTATAAAAGATACTGCGCACGCGCACATATCAGTGTTGACTGTTTAAAAAAAATTTGCATGAAATAACCCGTGAATTGTTATTCCAGGTAATAAATATTTTTATAAGTGAGTATTTTTTATATCGGTTATAAATAGTCAAACCGGGTATAGTTATTTCTTAATATAAACCTGGTATAAGGAAATCTCATAAGTAAGACCCAAAGTAGTATAAGGCTGGAATAAGCACGCGATCTGTCAAAAGTCATATTTTTCGGTAGTCAAAATTTAGTTTATCAGATTTTTTTCAATTTTAAACCATTTCGAACCCCTGCGATCTTCTTCAAGTGATTTTTAATAATTTGTTTTAATAATATTTGAAATGTGATAGGGTTGTATGTATTTTAATTAATTGTGATAAAAAAAGAAACACGAATAAACTGAAGAACTCGTTTTTTCCTTCTCCTCTTTATTCCAATTTTGATTTATTTTTCTAACGGTTTTCTCCATGCACTGACAGTAGTCTCGATTTGACTTAGACGTTTGTTTGTTGTTGTTATAAAAGTTACTGCGCACGCGCACATATCAGTGTTGACTGTTAAAAAAAAATGAAGCATGAAATAACCAGTGAATTGTTGTTCCAGGTAATAAATATTTTTATAAGTGAGTTTTTTTTATATCAGTTATAAATAGTTAAATCGGGTATAGTTATTTCTTAATGTAAACCTGGTATAAGGAAATCAAAGGCCAAAAAACAATAAAAAACAAACACATATTTAGAACAACAAAGAAACAAAGCAAGTTTAGCATCTTTATAACTAATATAATTATATTATTCTTTATACTTATTTTTTCCAGAAGTACTTTGAATAAATAATGTTAGTTTATAGAGAATGCGCATCTTGAACATATACCTTTTAATATTTCACCGTTTTTGCTTGTATATGTAATTTTTAATACTATTTAAATGTTATTTGTGTTTTTTTCCTTTTATATACTTTTTTTGGCTTGTATACATAATTTCAATTTTTTCAACGTTTTTGATAAAAAAAATTAACCTGTATTGGGTGTGCGCATATTTTGTTAATTAAAAAAAATGATTTTATTTTGTACTAGTTCAGTATGTATATATACATCCATGTAATTTTTAAACTTTTTCAATTTTCTTTCCCAGATTGCATAATGTAAACATTTATTTTGAATTTATTTCCATGCCTAGTATTCTGTTTATTCTGTTATTTTCAAGTATTTTTCATACCCTTTTTAATTTGTAGTATATCATAATTTTAATTTTTCTGCTTTTGTTAAATAATATTATAGTTTAAAATTTAAAAACGTCTCTAAAAAAATTATTATCTGTATGTCCCTAAATGAGTTTTTAAAAAAAAAACTCCTTGGGAATATTGTATATAATTATGTATAATATGTTTTCAATATAATAAAAAAAATAAAAATAAAATAAAATATAACACCACAATATATACGCCAAAAACATTCTCTTACACAAGCAGAATAAATATAGTGAACCTACTAAGGGAGATAAGGTCGTTAACATCACATGCCACGCAGACGATGCAGCCATAGTGATGATGAGAACATACCTCATCAGTAAACATCTAGATGCCTAAGAAATGTCGTGTGGTACGATAAACACATGCGTATTGGAAACATGATTTGGATATACAAAACGTGTGTTAGACCAATCATGGTGCATGCAATAGAGGCGAGGATAGATAGAAAAAAAAAAACGAAAAATCAAGTAAAAAAACTAAATAGAAAAACTAAATATCTGCTCAGAACGTCAGAGATGAAAGTACATCTTGTCGAGTTGTTACAATTTCGGGTCAAATATTTAATAGTGTTTTTGTCCGAATATCACAAAAACAATTCATTTATAGAATGTCCATCAATAATCAATAAGAAAAATAACACTATTAACGAAAGTTGGGTATTTTGTGAGTCGGTAGATTTTACTGATTTTTTAATTTTTCCGGTACTAGTTTTTCTAACACGATAATAAACCAAACACAATATCATATTTATTTGAATAATTACTGTATACTATTTTAAATATGTTACAAGAAAGATGAAGAACGTTTTAGAGAAGTAAATAAAGAAGTATAGGTCGGTTTAAGTGGCCGCTTTACACACTGTTTAGCATTCACAATTTTGCCTATGTTCGAAAATCTATCGTGTACAACTCGTTGGTTCGAACCGGGCTTAAGAATGCCTCGGTGGAAAAATAAATAAATAAAAAATTAAATGTTATGTTGTCTTCATCACCATTCCCTTTCCACACCTAATGGTACATAGGGCACTGCATCGGTACACCAATCGCAGCGTATCTTGATTATTTTTGTTACATGAAGGTAAGGTGATCAGTATTACGCTTCAGGTACCAGTCTAGGGACTATGAAATATTCTCGTGTAATAACACCCTTTTTAAAAATAATATTTTATAACAACCATGTCGGGAATCAAATCTGAGACCTCTTGAAATACGAATACGCTGCTCGTTACGCCCCTAGTCTGACAAATTAAATGTTGTAATACATTAAATTTAATAACTCCCTAGGTGGTTGAATCCTGTCCTTATCTACAAGAGTTGTTGATACACTCACCCTGTCCATAAACCTACTACCCTCACACCCATATCCACTCACACACATATTCACATATCTACCAAAACCACACTCTTTACACACTTTTTACACACGCATCCTCACACAAAAAAACTCGCACACATGCACTTCTATGAATTAATATCTAACTGAACTGGATTTTTATAATTGTATTTATGTGAAAAACTGATTTGTCTTTTTTTTATGTTTTTTTTATAATGTTGTGTATATATTTTATTGTAATGCTGTTGTTTTTCTGAATAAACAAAATAAATAAAACTAAAAATTTAGAAGTTTGAAATAAATGGATAAAATAAATGGTTGTATTTTTGTATTTTGCGAGTCAGGCGATTTAACTGTTCTTTTGTTTCCAGTAGTTACTGATTTTCCCAACACGATAGTACACGTAGTATTATTTTTATCTGTACAAATTACGTGCACGATTTCTTTGTAATATTTCATTCAATTTTGACTATAATTATACGAACCAAGCACTGAGTGATAAATCGATTTGTTTTGAATGAGTGTCTTAAAAGCAGGCCGAATTTTGAATGGATTTCGACAGATTTATTTATTTTTAACAAATTTTTCATAATTAAATTAAAATGGAAATGGAAATACTCGGAGTTTCTTGTTAAATTTTTCGGTAATACGATACAGATGAAAAAAAAGTGTAACCCTCCGAGTAATGATTCTCTAGAGAAGCTATTAAGCTCTATTGCATAGAACAAAAACGTTCCAAAGTTTTGGTTTTTAGTTTAACAACAAACGTGTAGCGGACGGTTTCGATTAGCGCTTACGATTCTCAATTTAAGTACCTACGGCCCGTTGTATCACTGTAATCTATTTATTTATTTATTAAGGAAATCATACAGTCTTTAAATAAAACAAGGTACAAAAGAACAATTTAAAAAAATAAGACGAATTAAAGATTTCACGTGAATTTATTATGAATGCAGGAGGAGAGGGGAAAAAGTAATTTAATTTAAAAAAAATATAAATCTAAAAATATAAATATTAAATAAAAATTACATAAAAGAGGGAAGACATTGCTTAGCTCTAACTATACTTTCCTCCCCTCTCTCTTTGCTTCCATGAAAATTTATATTAGTAAAAATTCACAACCAACAATAATTAATTAGATGCAGGTAGTCGATGTACATATGAATAAGTAAATATTAAGGGCTGAAATTAAAAGTTTAAATTAAAAATTAATTTTAAAAGTTAAAATTAAAAGTTAAAACTAAAAGATAAAATTAAAAGTCAAAATTTTAAGTTGAATTAAAAATGAATCGGGTTGTGGTCCTGTGGCTAGTGTCACGGACTCACGGACCAAAGGTCTGTGGTTCGAATTCCACTCTGCCCCAACTTGATTCCCATTTTCTAATAGTGAGTTATTTACAACTCGTTGAAAATGGCCCTCAAAATTAAATATTTGGGTAAATCATAAGAACGCAAATATTTCTTTTTCTTTAAAAAAAAAAAAAAAATTAAAGTTAAAAGCAGGAGATAAATTTAAAATGTCTTTAACAGATCTGATAATCTGTAGCTAACTTTTTAGTCAATAATCATAATGGTGTTTCTCCGTATGGGTGACTATTACGTTACTCTAAGAACATAACTCATTTTTATACTTGTTAGTATTAGGGACTATGTTTTTGTACTTTTATTATTTGTCGTGTTTTTTGGGCGTGTTTATCTGCAATTTTTACACTCGCCCACATAAATTATCTCCACAATGTCAAAGTTCAAAATATAGTCTCCCGTTTATGTGTATCTTATCATATAATATATATTATGATCTGGCGTAAGACGTTATTTATGCATAAGGTGTCTAATAAATTATAATAAATATTGATAATTCGTATTGGAAAGTTGTTTAAAGTTGAGTAAATTTGATGAAACTAACTAGCGAGATTATCCATTTATAAGACCTACTTATTGTTTTTAGATACGTTATGATTAATGTTTTCTTGTTGTTGTTTCAGGTAAGACGTAACAACCTTTAATGGTTTGCCGAGTAAGCAACAAAATGGTATGTTTCTATTTGATATTTATTTATTCATATTTTTCTCTTACAAACTACAATTAATAATAAAATAATGTGACCTCACTGGGGTTACCCGTGCCGAGGACACTTAACAATATACTTTTTTGAAATGTTTTTACATTTGAGAGTAAACAAAGAAGACTAACTTAATAAACAGAGATGAAAAGCTAAATATTCAGAAAGTTTTAAAAACTAGGTATTTATGTGCATCTATATTATTTATATTACAAAACACACAATGAAAATAACAAAAACCTAACATAAGCTATACACTTGTCGAGCAGGTGATTCAGTATTGGTTTGGGCGAATGAGACAATCCATTTTACTTCTACCTAGCTCCACTATCCATTTTTTTACAGCATTTTCTCGTTACTAATTGTTTTAATAGATACTAATTGTTTGAATAATACTCAAAATCCCTGTGTCCGAAAGTGATATTAGATTGTATTTGTTTATGTTGTCTTTGTGTTGAGGATCTAGTGATTATATTTATTTATTATATACACGGCCTAAGCCAATTACAACAGTTACATGAAGAATAAATGCAAGAAACCAAACAAAAAGAACATAAAACTATTTAGCAAAGACAAACAAGGCAAAACAATAATTATTAATTAATTAATTATGGATAACCTAAAGACCTAAGACTTCTAGCTAAACCATGCCAATCCAACTTCATCCCACACTGTTTAGTCGCGAAGAGATCTACGAAAAGCCGGAAGATCTATCCCAAAAAATTCCAAGTCGTGTAATGAATTGACTAATCTACACATTCTGGACATATTATTTATATGTGATGTATTGTAGGGTTTATGTCTTTCATTTGAGTAAGAGTAGTTTTTGAATCTGTAAGTGAAATATATTTAAACGGAATGCTCGATTAAAAACAAAGTAATCGGATTTTTATTAAAATTCGAATTAAATAGTAGTCATAGTCAATAATAGTCTGGTGCTCTAAAATCCGCAAATATGTAAAAATTAAAATTTAGAGGCATTAAGAGTATGATGAGAATTAATAAAGCGTGCGTAAGACCAACAAAGACATATGGCGTTGAAGCGAGGGCGGACACAGTCAGGACCAATCAAGTATTGAGGACTTCCGAGATGAAGACTCTGTAAAAACTCTGAGAGATCAGAATAAGATAGATATGTGAGACTGAGGACATTGTTAGATGGTGTAGACAGCGTAGGAGGGATTGGTGCGGTTATATCCGAAGAATGGACACCACCAGACTCCCTTATCGTGCACTGCATAGTTAGCCTCTCGGTGCGGAAGGACAGCTGGGAATCCACCTCACAGGAGGAAAAACAACCCCCTAGGGAAAAGGTTTATAGCTGGAAGAAAAAAAACAAAAATTGAATGGAATATTGTTTGTATTGGGAGTTGACTCGATAATATTTACTTTAATAATAATTAATTTAAAAATTAATAAATCAATTACAAATATAACACCAGACAACAACAACACTATCATATTGAAAAAGCAAAGACAAACACAGGACAGTCAAAAATACTACATAATGGACTTTAACACTACAACGACCTACCTTACTACTTGAAATCTTTTACTGGAGACAAATTTAAAATCAATCTGAAAAAGCACATGATGACTGAACTAACTAGACTAGACGAGACATAAAATGACTAGACAATATTAAATTTCTAATGTAACCCTAACGGGTTTTTAAAAATTGTAAATAAATTAAAAAATTAAAAAAACCCTATAAAAAACGACAAGACCAATTGACTATCGCACCGCTTCACTTGCCGAGGGTTATATGAAGGTAGAGTGGTACATGAATCTTGAATACTTTTTCCACTTGTTGGAAACTAAAAATAGAACTCCGGTTCAGTAAGATCGCTATAAATCTCGGTGGATGAATCCTAAATGCCGGCGCTTCAGAGCGCCACGGACCATTGCATTAGATATTCTAGACTAACTTTCAGCTAACTGAATGCTGATTTCCTCAACCAGAGTCTACTACGAGCGCAGTGCGAGCCACAAGAACTAGCTACTTAGAACTTGGAACTGTGTCCAAGATAATATTATACAACACCGGCACCTATATTATTTGAAAGATAATTTTAACTGACGGAAGTCGACGGTATACTGAAAATATTCGTTGAATCGCGTGCACCCGAACGTTCTCAGTGGGAATTTTAGGAATACATACTTGTTGATGTTATTTCGTATTTATAATGTTATTTTTGTAAAATGCATATTGTTTTCAAATTTTCAAGGGATGCGCCGCATCCACAGTATCTATGGACGGAACGCGCCCGGTAGGTAGTACACACATAGTTATATGATTTCTCTTTAACCTCTTTCTTGACGATTTGGTAAGGTGCTCCGAGAAGTTAGTAAAGCCTCGGATTGTAAACATGGCGCGTGTGTTTAGGGCTTCGGGGTTTAAAGTATGCGACGCACCGATGCACAACATATCACGGGAACCGCCATTTATCACGGACACAGACAGCGGTTAGACAGTTTCCGATATACGAGTAGATTAACTAGCAATCTGCTGTAAGTTATTATCGCGACATTTTACTTTGTCTCAAAATGATGTAACTCCCACTGTCAAGGCTCATTGAATATTTGGTAGCGTGATTCTGCTTTCCTTGGTTAATTAGTGCGAACTATTATTTATTTACGGACTCATTCGGTCCAAAACATTTGACTATTAATATACAGGTACAACAACAACAAACCATCACGCCGTTTCCCCGTAAGGGTAGGCAGAGAGGATAGAACGCCACATCACTCTATCTTTGCATACAGATCTCGCTTCTTCTACATTCATTCATCTTCTCATGCACGCGCGCCGATTATTCCGACTTTTGACATGTCCATCTTTAAGTATTTGTTGGATTTGGTCATGCCATCTCTTTCTCGGTCTACCTCTATTTCTGCATCCATCAACATTCGCATTGTAAATATTCTTAGCCGTTCTTTCGCTGTCCATTCGTTCTACATGTCCAAACCTGCGCAGAGCTCCTTTCTTGATTTTGTCGGTAATGCTTGTCTCAGCCTTACATAAGGTACGGATCTCAACATTTGTGCTATTATTTATCGTACATAGTTTTACCACACATTCGTCTGAGAGATCGCATTTCGACAGCATTCAGCCTACTTTAATCCCTGTTTTTCCAGTTCCATACTTCGCTCCCATACATCAGAGTCGGGACCAGGACTCCGTTGTGGACTGATAATTTTTCCTCTTGCGACAAACATTTATTACGATTAAACTAATATTCAACGGAAGAAAATTAGTTTTAGCGATTGTTTCAATTTAGTCTCGCATCGATCGAGTCAAAATAAAATAATTAAATTAACATACAACTTAACCCTACCTGTCCCCTACAACTGAACTGTACGAAAATCACACCAGATTGACATAACGTCGCTTTAGTTCGTTTTTGTCCAACACAGCATTTTTAACGAAATTGAGTCAAGTTTACAGGAGTTCTGAGAAAGCCTTTACTTATAAAATTCAAATGAGAAAATATATTTTTTATATTGTTAAAGTGGTTTTTTTTCACGAATTTGGTCTTAACTTGTGGTCATTATTTATGCCTATTTCGTAAAAAATAAATGAAGCTCTATTTGTGCGGATTTGTGTTTTGGTCTGTTGAATAAAAACGAACCTAAGCGACGATAAAATACTTGACGAAAATTCAGACGATAAAACATGTACAAGACGATAACATAACACAAATATAATCTTCATCGTCTTTCTCTTTCCTCACAAAATGGTGCATAGGGCACTGCATCGGTACACTAATCGCAGCGTATCTTGATATTTTTTTTTACATGAAGGAAAGATGATCAGTCTTACGCTTCAGGTACGTCCAGGGACTATGACATATTTTATTTTATTTTATTAACATAAACGGCAAGTCTGCCTTTTACAAACATTTATAATACTAACATGTTTGGCTTAATATATTTTTTTTTTTAAAAAACATAAATTTTCTTATACCCAGGTTTATATAAAAAAAAATAAACCAGATTTTTATTTAAAAAATTAACGTTAAAATTATACAGCATATTCAGTAGAAAGTTTCAATAATAAAACATTGCTGTAATTATAATACTGTTTCATACAGCTGGTCAAAGTGAACAAAAAATTGTATATATTATGAGATGCATGAATAAATAAATATAATTACTATTCACCATCTTTGAAAAAATAAATCGATGTTTTAAATAAATATTTCCCATCATCCATGTCGGGAATCGAACCCGAGACCTGTTGTATGGCAGGCAAATGTGCTGACTACTGCACCGCGGGGCAAACATTTTCGGACTTCCATTTTTGAAGATTACCCCCTGAATTATATGTGGAAGAACGATAGTAAAAAATGGCGACTTTAGGGTAAATTAAAAATATGACAAGTTTTTTATTTACCAATATTTACGCGAGAATTCATTCTTGGCCCCGAACAAGTCGTTTTTTTTTCCAGGGATGAAAATTATTATTTACATCCCTTAACATTTTGTAAATTCGGGTCAAGTATCCCCTTTGCTGGAGTGTAAAATGACTCCTTTACAGGGGAGAGATTGCTCTTACTCTTCACAACATTCATTCTTCCTTCCCCCTATCCGCTGGCGCTGCTGGCCCACAGGACACAGGACTTCACAAGGACCAAAGACATTCTTCAAATACAAAAAGAGACCCTTCTCCAACCGTATTTTAAGAATTTATTTCATTTTTACATTTTCCGTGTACCTCCACTCGACTGATCGTACGACGTTATAGTTTGAACTTTGAGTCGTTTAACTAACCAACCTTTCTAAAGCTCAAAATAATTTGTTACATCTTCCTGAATGGGTATCTACTGGTTTAAATGCTTTAATTTAGTTTTATTTGCAAGAGGGGAAAAAATCAGGAGCGAATATGTGGGTGAGATTCATCTGGATGAATTATTTCGCGTGCTAAGCAACGCCTGAAAATCCTTTTTAATTTTTCTGTCGGTTTCTTAGAACAGGCTATATAGGAATTAATTGCAACATTAGGTAGGCTGATATTTCTGGCTTGCCGAACCCTTCACATATCGAGCCTACTCCTAGTACAAGCAAATTTTGTCAGAGTGTTTTTTTATGCCATTTTGTCTAAAATGAAATACATGTATGAATAAACAAGTAAATGAATTTCACCAAAATCAATCGAGATTTCCGCTTTTGCAACATTTTACTGTTCCTGGACTGGCACCTGGAGCGTAAGACTGATCACCTAACCTTCTTTGTAATCAAAATTATCTAGATGCGCCACATTCGGTTTATCAATGTTATGCTCTATGCGCCACGGGATACGGATAGGAAAATTACGGTGATTTATATATTATTTTATTTATTATATATTATTTTATTTATTATATATTATTTTATTTATTATATTAAATGTTTCGGGAGAGTGCCTAAAATATAGCTTGATTAAAATTACAGTTGTCAGCAAAAGTGACGACTTAACTTTGTAGTAACTTCTAAGGAGTGATTTATATTGACACACGAAAAATTATTCGTATCTGGCATGTTATTTTTTTTTTAATACAATGCTTGACATGTAAAACAACATAAATATATAAAATCAGCTTTAAAACTAAAAACAACTGAAATAAACCTAATTATTATCGACGTACTTAGAAAATTTACATCATTTTTCACAAGTATTAGAGATGGGACAAATTGATCAATGTAAATCGATCGAATAAAAAAATAATTCATTTGTTGTTGTTCATAAAAAAAAATTATAAATGTCTTATTTTTTGGTAAATAATTGTCTTAAACACACTATAATAGGCTTGTTTTGGAGTTTTTATATCAATTTTCGAAAACAGAGTTTTATGTTTATGTTAGTGATCAGTACTTTTTCATCACTAGTCACATTAGTTTGGCAGCTGTCATTTTAATCAAGCTGTATTTTAAGGACTTAAGTATAGTATTTTCTTCCGTCGACAGGTATTAATTCTTTAATTTGACTAAATCATTAAAATTATATTAAGCAACAATCATTTTATCATGCCGTGATAAAATTATTATTGCTAAATTAATTTGTGAAGTAAATGTCGGTTCAATAAAAAAATATTGTTCCTTTCGACTATCTTTAAATAAAAAAATATACTTTTTTATTTCGACTTTTATTTGTTGGCAATTTAATTGCCATAATTTCCTTAATATTGTGGCATTTATTTCATGAACTCGCGGACTTGGTTAATTAACCATCTTATTAAAATGTTAATTTCCTTTATTTCATATAAATTACCTTCCTAATAACCCGCATCGACGCAATGCAGTGCTCTCCCATGCGTATAAATAATAATATATGTAAAACAGAAGGAAGACGTTTATCTTGTGAAGTTTGCAAACTTTGTCTGTGTTGGTACCGCGGAGTTGTTCCCATGTAATTTTTTTTTGTTTATTTTTATGTGTGAAGTCCATGCCTAAGTCGAAATTCAAAACGTAATAACATTTTTATTTTATCGTATTTATACATGGCATACATGGACAACTGTATGAAAGAGATAGAAAGTATGGGTATTGGAGCAAAAATTTATATTTTTTCTGTAAGCTGCTTGTTGTATGCTGATGATTCAGTTCTGTTAGCAAGCAGCAACGAGTATTTGAAAAAAATAGGCTCTATAATGTATGATGTATGTCTGGAGAGCGAATTGGCGATGAACGAAAGTAATTTACTGGCTTTTTTTAAATTTAATTTTTTTTAAGTCTTAAATTAAAGTCCTGCTGAGTTGCATACATACAACTCGTCAGCAGGTTCTTATAAATTACATCGATTATTTACACTTAACCTACATTAGCAATAATTTTACTTGAAAAACATTACATATTACATTAAGAAAAATTAAAAACTATCACTAATCCAAAAATCTTTTTTCTAATAACCATAATTTGAGCAAACGTCTCACTCCTGTATTTAACTCAGTATTTTTAATATTGTTTGGTAACATGTTAAATATTTTAGGTATACTGTATTGCAGTGTCCTTTTGCCATATTTATTGCTATATCTAGGAACAGCTACCCTTCCATACTAAACTTGAACAAGTAGCATGATTTGTGTATCTGGGAAGCATGTTTTTAAAAGATGGAAGAGTAGAAAAAGATGTTGAAATGAGAGTGAATGCGGGCAACAAAATAAACGGCGGACTAAGCACAGTAATTCCTATTAAAAATATGCCAATCGAAGCTTAACTGGCAGCGCACAACGGAGTTTTGGTCCCAACACTTATGTATGGAAGTGAAACATGGAACTGGCAGAGGAAGGACGAAAGCCGAGTGAACGCGGTTGAAATGCGATCTCTTCGACGAATGTGTGGGAAATCAATGTATGCCAGGGTTACGCATGATGAAATCAGGCGAGAGTGTGAATCTGAGGCAAGTATAATTGATAAGATTAAGAAAGGGTCTCTGAGATGGTTTGGTCACGTAGAACGAATGGACGACGAAAGAATGGTAAAACAAATTTATATTGCGGAATGATCAGATAAACCAAAATCTTAAGTCTGGTCATGTCAAAAGCAGACAGAACCGAAGGGCATGTATGACAAGATGTATGAATGTGGAAGAAGCTAGGTATGTATGCCAGGATAGACGTGTATGGCGGTCCATTCTCTCTGCCTACCCCTACGAGGAAATGAAAATGAGAAAATGGTAGAAGTATGATTTGAATATTCTCGTGTACAAGGCTTCAGATTTACAAAGGGAACTCAATCTGATACTACGTTATAGAATGCGCAGGGCGTAATGCACTCGCCCGGCAAAATAGAGAATTCCAATCCATAGCATCGTTACGCGGAAACAAATATTCGTGTGTAAATAAACTGAAATGTCCATGAAGTTCTGCCGAATACCACGGGCTTCGTTGATTAAATTGACACGAAGCAAAAATGTTCATGGTATTGTATCCGTCCCCTATTATTGAAATGAAACATTCCTTGTTCCCTTTTACTCGCGGTCTCCTAGTTAGGGGTGTTTTTTTAGTATAAGCACGTGTCAGTGTCCGCCCTCTCGGTATGTACTACGTCCACAAGCAGGGTTCCGACTTGTGACTGTTTTTTAAAAACAGTTTTTGGCTTTGACAAAGGTTGCTGCTTTATTTCATTATTTGTTCCGTTATAAATGTATGCACGGAAAACAATAATTGTGATAAACTGAAAAAAACTATTTACACAACATGTAAATGTTATCAACCATAAAATACTTAAATTTTGTAAATGGGGTCTAGAATTTCAACAGTTCATGCGCCCAATAGCTGCAAGACTTGTTATAATTTAACTGCTATTTTTTTTGCGGCTGTAAGAACTTTTTTATTTAGGTGTTTTTTTAAGCACGTACATGTTTTGTATATTTTTAGATCATTAGAAAGTGAATTGTAAAAATTTATTGCTGTACACAAAAAACTGTTTCTTTTTCTGTTGGTCCTAGGTTGTTTGCAAGTTAAATTATTTGATGCTCTTGTATTTATTTTATGTATGTTGTAGTTAAAATTAAATTTAATATTTGTCTTTATTTTATTATTTTTCATCTTAAATATCATTTTTATTTTTTCTGTGTAGATCAATTCCTCTAGATTGAGCATTTTTGTTATTTAAGTGCTTTATTCATTGTTCTTTGTATTGATTCTTGCATCTGTTTACTACACTGCGACCATATTATTAATCCATATACAAAGTGTGGAAGTATAAAAGCATTGTATATCATTAATTTTGTACTTTTATCAAAGACAAAGTTCTTCTCATTATTCCAATAATTTGACCTAGTTTTTTTTATAACTGATTTGATATGTTTTGTCCATGCTAATTTTTTATCCACTTCCAAACCCAAATTCACTGTCAAATTAAAACATAATGTAAATGGGGGCTAGATTACTTAACGTCCATGCGCTCTGTAGCTGCAATACGTGCTGTAATCTAGCTCCTATCTGTTATAGTTGAAATATGTATATCATTATTGGAAAGGAGGAACTAGAATCCCAATAGTCTATGCGCTCTGTAGCTGCAAGACATGCTGGGATATTTATTTATTGTACAGCGCCCTTGAGGTGATATTCACAAAAATGGCGCCGTATAAATATCCACCTATATTAATAACATTATAACCACGACGTTTTTCCGTAGTTGTGGCAGAGAGGATAGAACGCCACACCACATCTACACAGATACCTCGGTTCCTCTACAATGAAGAATCCATATTCGTGCGTCTTCTAATGCGTGCACGAAGATTATCCGACATTTTTTGACATGCGTTTTCTGTATTCCTGTTTACAGATATTTCACACAGACAACACACGCTTACATATAGTGTTCTTGTGGTTACTTGCGCATTATAATATGTATTTATTTTTATGCTTTATTAAGTTAGTTCATAACATGTTAAGAACTAATATAAACTTTTAATAACATTACATCAAAATTTATCAATAACAAGATTTATGACGATATTCTATAAAAATTAAAACGATTACAAACAAAGTTCAAAATTAACATGAATCGTGACGTATTAGGGGCGTGGCCAATGCAATGACCGTTTTCGCGGGAAAAATTATAAATTTAAAAATACATTTTATGTTACTAATAACTAGTAGATTTTTTTTATTTACTCGACAGTTCAAAGACCCTTATTACTTTAAAATTGTAAAAAAAGGTAATATTTCCCTATTGTATTGTAGAGTTTACCGTGATCCCGTAGGCGTAGTTGTGTCATGGACTCTCCGCGGGTCAGGGGTTAGAAGTTCAAACTAGAAACGATTAAAAAAATTAAGGAGTGGTTTTGAAACATCCATTTTCATGAAATATCTGACACAGTTTCACAAAAAAAAAACTGTTACTTAAAAAAAAAAACTAATCAGACTGTCAAATTTCACTGCGTCGTGAAGTTATTGTTTCTAAAAATAACAAAAGGGAGTAGTTTAATATCTTTCGGAATTTGGGACTACCCCCCCCCCTCCGACGTTATTTAAGAAACAGTTTTACATATCATACTACTTTTTTGTATACTGTTTTAGCAGCTGGCTTGTACCAGTTTTTTTTTGCCCACGGTGCTGCTCTAAACTGATATTAAAAACCGTTTCACAAAACAGCTTAATTTTTGAAACGGTAGCTGTTACTGTTACTCCTTTTAAATAACCGGAACGACCATCTCTAGTTCGAACACCGCTTTGCCATAACCTTGAGAACCATTTTCTTGCACTGTTATTTATTGGGTACTAGTTGGAAATGGTTCTTTTTATGGGTTAATTATTATAAAAACGTAAATAATAAACACCATTTGAAGACTTTAATCTAATTACAACGAAAGATTTTTAGAAATTATGATTTTGAATAATCTACGTATTTGACCTTGCCTTAACATAGCCGTGGCATGGTTAGTTAGATGAACAACTGAGAAACTGGCGTCCTGAGTTCGATTCCCGCCAGCTGCAAGAAAAAAAAATCTGATACCATTTTTTTCTCCATTAGTCAGGGTATTGTGGTGTATTTATCTTCCATAACACCTCTTTCCCACCTGCTGATAATCCTCGTTTTACATAGCTTATCGATATTTTTCGATAAAGCGCAGAATCGGAGCAGTTTTTATCACCTATTGGCAAAATTAATACATTAAATTGTCATCATATTGTCATCATATGTCCTTTAGTACGAAAACGACTTAACTAAAAAAAAGATTAAAGTGAGTTAAGATCATAAAACGGCTTCAATGAACACTATCCATCTTTCTGCATTTAAAAAAACGCAACACTCGGGTGGGAATAAGACAAAATCGTTACATCAGTCTCTTTCTTACTTACATTGCTGTGTAAAGGACGCAACGCAGACAAACATATAGTGATCGAAAGCCGATTTTATTCCTACACAAATGGCATGTTTACTTTTTTTATTTTAATATTAAAACGACCAATTTAGCTTTGTGATTGTTTCGTTCCGACTTACCGATAATCTTAGTGACTTTTTTAAGTTAATATCATTTTATTATTTAAATTGTCCATAATCTTAGTGACTTGTTTACGTTTATGTAATTTCGTGAATAAATAAAAACATGTGTTTGGTGACCGGATCTGACCTAGTAAAAATTGTGTTGTTATCTTATTTATCAAAGTGCTTTTGTTCGTTTTTTTTTCAATCTAATGATGACTCATTAAATAAATGTTTTGTTTAAACTTATAATAATTTATTTTTAATACGCTTTTTTTTCATAATTTCAATTTCAAAATTTGGTGCTTACTTCGAAAAATACGAATCAATCGACGAAAGAATACGAAGGTATACAATTAACATTCTTCTTTTGCAATTTCCCAAAAAGTTGGTTTTTTTAGTTGAGTCGTTTTCGTCCTAAAGGTGCGATATTTAATATTACATAAAATTGTTTTTGTACGAGTAAATCGCCTTTGAAGAAAATGACTTAAATCGCGACGTATAACCCAGCCGTAATATTTTAAGGTTTTTTCCCAACCCTGTTGTAAAGTAGCCTCCCCTGCATGGTGTGGGGCAGGGAGCGGCAGGTACCGGGGCCTACCACCGGTCCGGGGTTACCATGGTAACTGCGCTCGCGGGAGGTGGCGCAGCCGGGAAATTTCCAGCATTTTCCGACCCGCGTTCCGTATTCAAATTACCAATGTCAAATAAACAAAAGCTATACGAACTTTATTCAGTCGAGGTTCGTCGAAAATGTAGCGTATCAATCGCCATTTTCATTTAAAAAATTTGTTGCTTTGTATTAACTTAGATTTACGTTTGTAAATTTTCGATGTATTCATTTATGTATCAAGAAGTAGTAAAAATTTGCTCACGAAAAAAAATCTAATAGCACAACCATTAATGTAAGACAAATAATAATATTTACATTTTTAATAACGGAATATTAAAGTCTTAAACATTTCACGGGGTTTATAAACTGTTATTAGCTGGTTTGTGGATATGTTTATTTAGCGATATACACAATACCTTGAAGACGCTTAGTAAAGGCGTATGCACTATTGAGTGTAATTTCAATTAAAATTTAATTAAAACTATTTGTAAAACTATTATTTTGTCATTACATGTTAAATATTTATTAAAAGGATCAAGTTACTACACTGTGTAACATTTTCCCTGTTTTTCATAACTTGTCTGCTAAGATGTACAGTCCATTCAAATATTTAGTAAACTTTGTTTATGTGTGCGTGACAGAACGTTTTCAAATAAATATTATAGTGTGCCTCTAGCAAACGAAATTTGTATGTTTACTTGGCTCACCGACAGGCTTTAACATATTAACGTGGGCTTAAGGGGTTCTCTGGTTTGATTGGTTCCAAAAATGTAATTTTTTTTTGCATAAATTTTTTCCTTAATATATCTAGAATATGATGGTAAAGTGAATTTTTAAAATTCGAAGCCATTATAAAGATACAGCTGATCTTGAGAACGGCTTGGCCGATTCACTTCAAATTTATAGGGTCGACTCAACATATATAGACGCACAGAATGATCTCTTATCACCCCAATTTTTTTTTTTTTTTTTTAACAAAAAGTTGACAAAAAATACATGAAATTCGAAATTTTTTGTTCCGAAGTCTGTAAAATAATCCATTTTTTAATTTTTTATTTTAATAATAGTCCGTTCCGTGGATATAGGCTTACAGATTAAAACACCGTCAATTTTTTTTGTTCCAAATAAGCCAATCAGCTGATTTTGTGGAGGGATTGAGCGTCTATTTTTTCGAGGGAGGTGTCTTCAGAGCGCTATAACTTTGGTTTTAATGAATATTTTTACCTAAAAATTTATATGTGTACTCTTGAAACACTTATTAATAAATGATAAAAACTTCAAAGTTGTATCTCTTCATTGGTTCTCACAAAAATCCTAAAAAATGCTTAAAAATCCGACCGTAAAACCAGAGAACCCCCTTAATAAACGTTCGAACGCGCTTTATTTATTCGTCCCAACTCAACACAAGACTTATGTCTCTAAAAAATTAAAATGTAAATAAATAAAATAAAAACTGTATTTAAAATATTGTTTTAAAATTTATACTTACCACATGTTCGAATTTGTTTCATATCAAATTGTAATATCTGGCCACCTTAAAGAAACGCCTGAAACATTACTTTATATCTTTAGAACTCTGACTTCCCATCATTTTATCGTTTTTTTTTTATTCGTTTTCTTTCCTTGGTTTCCCCTTCTCTCTCCTTCCAAACTCATTACCTAATTCCACATTCCTCATCCTTTAATATATATAACATAATTTACTTTTATTTAAGTAAATTTGTGCAAGTCTTATCTCCCCATCAAAAAACATATGTTATTTTGAATTAATTAGGTTTTTCCATGTTTATATATTTTGTTTTTTAGTACATAATTTTGAGCAACTCTTCTTTTGACCAGTCTATTTCTCGGTCGCTGGAAGATATTTCCTTTAGTCATAAGTCCGCTAAAATACTTATTCTTTGTATCTACTTGAAGATTTAAATAAATGTATATCCGAATTATAATTTCAATAATCATGTGTTCACTGTACTATTCGACATTTCTTAGGCATTCAGATGTTTTCTAACTAAGATGGATATGTTCTCATCATCACTATGGCTGCATCATCTGAATGGCATGTGATGTTAATGACCTTATCTCCCTTAGTAGATTCACTCCTTTTTTTTATTCTTAAAAGCGTTTTTTTAATATATTTATTCTGCTTGTGTAAGAAAAAGTTTTTCGCGTATATGTTGTTGTGCTATATTTAGTTATAAAGGTGCTAAACTTGCTTTGTTTCTTTGTTGTTCTCAATATATGTTTTTTTTAAATGTTTTTATGTTATTTTCTAAATGCTAATATTATTTATGTCCCGAATTGAGTTGTTGTGACTCCTGGGAATGTAATTCAACGTATTATACTTGTAAAATACTTTGTGTTATATGATTTAAAAATAAACAAAAATATATTTAAACTTAATTTATTGAAAAAAAAAATATTTGCGTTCTTATAATTTACCCAAACATTTTAATTTGAGGGCCATTATCAACGAGTTGTAAATAACTCACTATTAGAAAATGGAAATCAACTTGGGGTAGAAATGGGTTCAAACCACTAGTCCGAGATACTAGCCACAAGACCATAACCCGAATTATATAGGATTCTTAATAATGACGTAAATTTAGCTAACACGATCATTCAAAATTGCGTTTTCGATATAATTATTACACTACAAGAATACTATACAAAAATACAGCGATATTTTTGGGAGACAAAAAAGCTACACACAGGTGTCGCCCATTAAAAAATTCTCAAGTTGGGGTTGGAATCGTGAAATCCTTCGCCATATGGATGTCAAGTGAATCTCCCCCGGAGCGGGGGCGTGGGAAAGTGCTTACTGAAAGAAGGGTGATTTTAGCCCAATTTCAAGACGTTTTGAATACTAGACACAAGTCTCGAGCCCTTACCCCAAAACAATATCATATCTCCTTGTAATAACAACTGGGTGTTAGGTTTTGCATGTTTTGATCTGTGTATGAAATAATAATAAAAATACGTACATAGTTTTATTTCCCTTTTATTTATAATTTTTACCAGTGACCGGGTTTCGTCGTGACCGACATCGTCAGACTAGTGTAAAAATTATAAATAAAAGTGGAATAAAACTACATACGTATTTTTATTATTATAATTGAAATGCAGTTCCACCAAGAAATGTCTTTGATGTCCTGACGAAGAGACGGGTACTTCTCGAAACCCGTAGACATAGAAAAGTCGAAAAGTGGCCACATAAATATTTAATAACATTTAGTGAAATGTGATCACTGCGGATGGAGTTATACTAAAACAAGTAGAGGAATTTGTGTATCTGGGAAGTATGTTTACTAGGGATGGGATGACTGAGAAAGATATCGAAATGAGGGTGAGTGCCGGAAACAGAGTGAACGGTGCACTTAAATCAACCTTGGCAAATAAATGTTTGTCACAAGAGGCAAAATTAGCAGTTTACAACGAAGTCCTGGTCCCGACCCTGATGTATGGTAGCGAAGTACGGACCTGGAAAAACAGGAATTAAAGTAGGCCGAATGCTGTCGAAATGCGATCTCTCAGTCGAATGTGTGGTAAAACTATGTACGATAGATAATAGCACAAATGTTGAGATCCGTACATTACGTAAGGCTGAGACAAGCATTATCGACAAAATCAAGAAAGGAGCTCCGCGCTGGTTTGGATATGTAGAGCGAATGGACAGTGAAAGAACGGCTAAGAATATTTACAATGCGAATTTAAATGGATGCAGAAATAAAGGAAGACCGAGAAAGACATGGCATGACCAAATCCAACAAACACTTGAAGATGGACATGTCAAAAGTCGGAATAATCGGCGCGCGTGCATGAGAAGATGTATGAATGTAGAGGAAGTGAGATCTGTATGCAAATATAGAGGGATGTGGTATTCTGGAAACGGCGTGGTGGTTTGTTGTTGTTTAGTGAAATGTTTGACCTCAAAGTTAATGCTTTAAATATTAATAATATCATAATAATATATATCTATCAGCCGGTTAACAAATGTGATCTCTCTAGTTTTACGTTGAATGCAGACATGCTGATACTACTGACCGTTAAAAATTACGAAGTCGTGCCTTGACACAGGGGCCCCTGGCGAGGCAGGTAAAAATACTTATTCGACAAATACACATAAAATATAAAGAGTGTTGCATTTTTCGACCTACTTTCCTTTTGCAAAAACGGTATGTTTGTGTCAAAGAGCATCTTTGCATATTATTTCGTCCACTAAAAGGGACGATGTGCCCTTTGGCGCTTTGTCACCCTCCAGAGGACGGGGGAGGAAGTAATTAACGGCTCGGAACTCCCCGGGGAAAGGCTTTGCAAAGGATCTCTGCCGAGATAAAATGCTAACAGCTTTCAAATCCGAGAGAGTCACGTATAATGGGGATTTTTATATTTTGTAAAGCCAACTTTATCCAAATTTCATGCCTTTGTGTTCATGGTAATAATTACATTTATGATTTTTGTGACAAATTAGAGCTTATGTATTTTATTAAACCGATATCGATCGAACAGTGTCACATCTCTACTCGTAAGCACTTTTCAAATAAAATAGTGATTTGGATGTAGTTTTTAAATACGAGTATTATGTTTTGTAAAAATTATATGTAAATGCAATTGATTTATTTATTAAAAACGTTTATTTTTTTATTTTTTTTTACTTATTAATCATATTCCATGCATAAAATTATACATATTAATGCAGACAAAGTTGCTTTGACTATCTTACTAAGGCTATTTATTCCGTTCAAAGATAATAAAAAAAATACACAAACAGTAATCAATACATAAAAACAACAAATAAAGTTAAAAAACATAAAATTCATGGCAAATAAACATAGTGAAAACATAGTAAACAAATATATTTTTAAAAAACCCAGTAAAATACGTAGTAAACAAAAAAAACTTCATAAAAACATATTGAAAACCCAATAAAATCTATAGAAAAAACAGAGTACATAGTAAAAGACATAGTAAACAAAATATATATGCATAGCGAAAACCACATTTTAAGAAAACATAGTAAAATATGTAATTTTTTTTTTTTTTTTAAAAACAGAAGAAAAGAGTAAAAATTAATAAGAATCTTCGGAAATTCAATCAATAAAAAAAAACTATAATTACAATTAAAATAAGAAGAACATTCAACAATACGTTGATTACAGAGACACAGTTTAGTGACACAACCAGGGACGACCCTGGCCCGTGAACCATGCTAGGACAGCGTGTATATGCGTTAATTGTGTAAAAAATCCTAATGAATAGTGTAAATAAGGGGGGGGGGGGTTGTGTCCTATCACCGGGCCTGCTCGGTTTTCCTCGTTTTCTGCATCCATCAACATTCGCATCCTAAATCCTTTTAGCCGTCTTTTCGCTGTCCATTCGCTCTACATGTCCAAACCAACATAATTTAATACCCGTCTCGGCCTTACGCAATACGCGCATCTCGACATTATAAATCAATCAAAAATACAAATGCCAAAATTCTTAGTGATTTCGAGTCTTCGGGGCTCCGCCTCTTTTGCCAGTGATGTATTTATGACGCGGTGTACTGCAGTTCTGCATTCCCGGACTATTTACACAGAACTGGCATTTAGCAGGCTGCAGAGTGCAGGTAATGCGAGTATTGACGTCCGCCAATGCAATGTGCAACATTCTACCATACGTAAATATGCAATGTAATTACTACAGTAAATAATTCATTATTCTCTGTTAGCCACACTTTTTGTTTTGTTTCGTAATGAGGAAGTTCAGTGGTTTTAAAAAAAAAATATTTGTTAATAGACTGTTAAACTAAGTCAATTTTTTTTTTTTAAATTTTTATATATCGTATTATCGGCGCTACGATTTTTCAAAGTGTTGTATTTCTGAAATAACTCCGCGTGTAACGTCAGAGGTTCATTTCCGCTTATTCTCATTCGGTTCTTCCCATTGGTCCAGAAGCGACAAGCAGACCGGAAATCTTCCATAGCTCTTAGATTATAGGTTGATTCACATGAACCAGTGACGTCATTTAAAGTAGTGCGCTTTTATCAAAATATTTATTATTATTTTTTCTGTACATTTTCAAGAAACTTTGCCGTACAATTTAATGCTCTAATTTTTACCCCGCGTAAGAAAACATTTTTTGAATCCAATTTTCCGTAGGGCTGAAGTTCCTCATTGTGCTAAAATTATTACGATTAAGATTTTAAATGTTTGATTACCATTTAGTGGATTTAACAACAACGTAGGTGGAAAAATGTGTGTGTGTGCTGGTGGTTGCTAATATAATAAATATGGCGGCGATCTTTATTAAATAAAAGATCTTGATAATAGTGGACTGTATAGAATTTATTTTAAAGCACAGTGCGTTTCGTGACGACCGAAGGCTTCGAGAAA